>NC_060251.1:124515387-124815387 GCF_921293095.1 Ischnura elegans | reverse complement strand
GCCAAAAACAATGTTTTTTGAGTCAACTCTGCAACCCGTCCTCAAGATTTAGGATGATGTAAGGAAGGATAAAATTGGCGAAGTCATCACGCGGATTGTAGTTGATAAGAATGATCAAATAAAGTTTTTCATAAAAAAATTATCATTTCTACTGTTTACATTTATAATGCTGTGTAATGTGATAAGCTACTGTCTTGGTGGGTAGGCCCTCATCCTCTGCTGGTAATGACTTAAAAAAAAGAAAGTTGAAACAATAAACAGAGAAAATTTGAAAATGAAAGCAAAAATAATAAAGTGAAGGCACAACAATAACAAAACTGATCAAGAAAATATTTTAAAACTCAAAAAAGTTGTATTAACCGCAAAAACCGAGAAAAAATAAAAATAATGCTTTGAATTTACTGTTTTTTTTAATCCATTCTGACTCCTTCCGATGCCATTTGTTGGTTAGGCATAGTTCTTATATTCAGTATGCATTGCTTGCGCTCTAAAGTAGGTCAATTTTCTCGTTCCCTCACATTGGAAAGGTAGCACTGTTCCATTTACACTTGTTTTTACATGAGAGTAATTTGGTGGCAAATAGATGCATTCATGAACAAAGATCTGAGGTTTTCCCGGCGTATGATGCTGTTGAAGTTTATTCGGGATTGCCACCGGATAAGGTTCTCCATCTCTGCCGACGTTTCGATGGCCGAGTCGTCCATCGTCATCAGGGCTTGATGACGATGACGATGGACGACTCGGCCATCGAAACGTCGGCAGAGATGGAGAACCTTATCCGGTGGCAATCCCGAATAAACTTCAACAGATGCATTCATCTTACACTACTATTGGTAAGTTAGTTAACGATGCTACACAAGCCTATCTTTGAACGCTCACGCGAGTGACTGCATTAAATTTCCATCGTCGCAAAAAGACATATGAATAATATTCCGCAAGGGATGCAGGTGAATTTTCTATGCTGGAGCCAATAAGGTGGTTTCCTATTATTTTTTTATTGCATAAATAGTAAGATTATTACTCCTGGAGTTCGCATTTCACGATTTCAGATTTCTAAATGACGATATCTATTTTTCGCGACTTAATGGAAAGAGACAATTTTCAAGCGCGCGAAAATGCGACGGCTAAGTGTAAATGCTGGGAAAACCCTGTGTGATGTCATTCTGGTTCCCGCTGTCGCCGTGTGAGGTGAGCTTGGGGCGAGGGTATGTGCGCTACTGCGATGCCGGCTGCTAGCAGGTAGCGCTTGGCTTAAATAAGGATTATTTATTATTCCCCTATTTAAAGAAGGAAACTTTCCGAACTTAGGTCATTTCAATGGGTGATTATTAAGACATGTTTCCCTGAGCTCTGACCCTCATATATGCATTGGTTATGTCAGACTATGTAAAACTCCTATCTACTCATACAGAATCTAGGCTCCTGTGACGTCAATAGGAGTGGAATCGCATGTGCGCCAATCTGGCCTTTCTCAAATGAGGTTAAAAATGACCATTTCCATTCGTCTAAACTGGGATTTGTAAAACCAAATAATATGTCTATTATGAATACACTAATTGTGGGTAAGGAATCGCAATCAATGCATTTCGTTTTCTTTGATGAAGTAAACTACCCTATTGTGGGGCAGCTTTATTTATTGGAAAACTTGTTTGACCGATGTCACGTGGCAAGGGATGATGGGGAGAATTCATAGGGTGGTGGGATGGAGAGAGGGGTGGTGTGGTGAGGGTGGGATAATTGCTTCGGAGGGAGAGGGTGAAGAGGAAAAAGCCCTTTCACTCGACGGAGGACAGATGAGGGCGGGTGGCAGGGGGTGCAACTCAGGGGGTGCGCTGTCCTGGTATTTCAACCATGACGTAAACAGAGGGGGTGAGTTGGAAACGACTCGGGATTATAACGCCATAATTGCACCACAAAAAGGCTTGTTTAAAAATAATCATGGCCTCATTCCAGGATGGAAAAAAAGCCACCGACGTAATATTATTAACAATGAGCGCCATAAAAAAGTTGAAGTTGCTCAGTTTTCATCCCCATTCTTAATTAAGCTCAAGACAGGCCAGGAGAGCGTGGAGGGTGGGTGGGGGGGAGGATTAGGGGAGGGGGTTGATTTCATTGAAGGGAATGTAGGTGTGTGCAAAAATGGCGGCTGTGAAAAAGAGTTGCCTTCGTGTCTCGTCAACAACACTGAAGTCGAGAAAATCCCCCGCACAGGGAAGAATACATCATTTAATCAGCAACGTGACACAGAGATTAGAAGAAGACGAGGGCGGCTTAGTCCTCGTCAAAAAAGACATCGCGACATCTTATCGTTCAAAGCAGAGGCGACGGCTGATTCATTCGTAAGTAAAATACCATGTCGACCAGTGAGGACGAGGTGTGTTGAGAAAATTGTGGGAGTTTTAGTTTTTTCTTCCTACATTTACTTATTCGTCTACATCAATGCTGTCGCCCTCAAAATATTCCCCATTAGATATTATGCACTTGTGCCAGCTCCTCTTGCTTATACAATCATACATACTCAATTTCGAGGTATGTACACTTTAGCTCTGTAAAATTTCCTTGTCATCTATGCTTATAATATGACAACCCTTAAAGGTTCTCTTTACTTTTAGAAGCAGAAAAAGTCACATTGAGCCATGTCTGGTAAGTCGGAGTTGTGAACATGGAGTCTGATGAATCGTTTACATTATTTTTCTTTACCAAAAATTCACAAACAAGCAATGAAGTGTGACCTGAAAATCGTCGAGCTCATGAAAATACGTCTATTCTCTGAGGCAGCCACGGACAAAGTAAACAATGAATACAGCTGATAGTTTATAATACTTCTGAGGCATGAAAACCAGCATAAGGAAAAATATTTATAATCGTACTCTCCAAACCTGTGAACAATTTAGCGCTTTTAATATCTACCGCCTGCCGCTTGTATTTTCGTTGTACTTCCGATCCCTGCCATAGGACTATCGAATTTTCTTACATTAGCTACATATATGTGTCAGCATGTTAATAACCCTACTTTTAGCCTATTCGCATTTTCCGTAAGTTTTAGTACTTCCTGTGGTACCGCTAAATCCATTTAGTCACACACATCATGGAAGGGAAGCGTCACCATAGTTCCACACCTTCATACTCACTCGATAGGCTTCTTCATAGACCGTAGTCTCCTTTCCTGTGTGCGCAGGTATAAAAATATATCATCACTTCTCTAAAAGTTGGTAACATCGATTTATTTAACGCCGACGAGGCGCCAAATAAGGGACAAGTCGTCTCACTACGCATCGTTTTTTACCTTCTACCATCTTCTGATTTATATTATCAAAGATAAACGACCTCCTAGCAGCATGCGCGGGATGAATTTTGCTGTGTCAGAGGCGTGGGAGGGGGAGAAGCGAGCGTGGAGGGGAAGGGATCGGCCTGCGGCTCTGCAGGGTTATTCCACTAATCGTATGGCCGGGCCATAAGTCGAAATCGAGCATAACTACGGCCTCGCGACATACGTATGGGTTCGAGCGATTCTACTCTGAGCGAAAGGCCATAAGTCGGGCGGTAGCTATGGCCTAAAGGCCGTAATATTATGGCCTGCCTAGGAGGCGGTCATAACACGGGCCATACGAAATAACATTGCTCGCCTAAGGTGTTATAAAAGAAACTTACGAAGTGTCATCGATTACATAGCGATTGTTTCAAGAAATATATGAATATTGTGGGTGAGCACATACAGATTCAACGGGCATTGGCTAGATATATTTAAAAAAGACGTCGTTTTCATAAGGAGGATACGGGATACGTGTAGGTAATCCGTTCGCATACGATGATGATATTTTCTCTGATAGTCTCATATTGATGTTTTAACTTTATACAGCTACCGAAACATAAGCCTCTGATAATAAAATTAATGAAACTTAAAGTTTCAATTTCATCTTTAAATTTCGTGTATTGGCTGGATTTATAAGGCTTTTGGGGGCAAATGATTGCAGCCATTAGACAATAGTTACACCATTGGAAGGAGAGGAAGGGGGTTAGAACTACAATAGGATGTCATGTTCTAACTCTATCCATTACATGCACAATTCACGAATATTATAATACTGCACGGTACAAATTTCTTCTGCTTCTTCTCGCCGGTGATTTGCGTTCTTCACTTGTTTTAAAGATCTTCAGCGTCTGCCGCTAGATTAGTGTTTAAAGAAAATCCAAATTTATCCTTTAATAAGAGTCCATTTCGGTTAAGGAACATATAATTAATTTTTTATTCACGTTGGAACAAACTTCCTTCTCAAAAAAATGACTGGTGTATAAAAAAGTGAACCAAACTTATAGTACCAATTATAATTCTCATACTCGCCTGCAGAAAGGGCGTTAAGACTTTTGGCCGGGCCATACGATATGGCCCCTCGAGAGTGGAATCGGTTTAGGCCGTAATTTCGGGTCAGACCATAAGAAACTTACGGCCGGCCATACGTATGGCCCCGTTTAGTAGAATAGCCCTGCTGGTATCCGCGACGCTGCGTGGGCGTTGGAATATTTTCTTCGCGGACGCAGACTCAAATTAGGCATTTTGTGGCTAAACGGTGGCAGATACGTCAAAATGCACGAAATACTTGCCCCAAAGGACAGTAACTCGGCAAAATCTATAGGGAATGACCATAAAATATTATATTTTCGAATTTTGATCCTCCCCCCCCCCCTAAATTGCATTTGAGCGAGGGTCAGGGGTTCACGTACAGGTCTCAAATTTTTCAGGCCTTATTTTTGATCGGTCCCACAACTTTTTTTCATTGGGCCAGATGGATTTGAAAAAAATCGATTTTTGCGATCCGCCCTATTGTGTATGCCTCTCTACAGACCAAACATCGAGCCATAATCTCACTAAAATTTAAGGTGGAATGAAAAAGCACGAATTTGTTAACGAAATTCCAACTTGAGATAATACAGTCCATAAAATTCGTACTCACAGAAATTTTGTATCACCTGAAGGGACCAAGAGCCAAGGTACCACCTTCTTACATGGCTTACCTGGAACGAGAAAGAAAGAACGATTTAGAAAATAATCTATATTCATCTTCATAGCCCAAAATATATGCTTAGAAGTTAGTTCTACCTTGAATTTCTGTTTTCAATTTTAACTTACAAATTTTGAAATCAATAAAAGGCATCACAATTAATGTGAGTTGCTTTAAATACTTCGAGGGAAAAATTTGCCTCAACAGGACTCCCTTCACTAATTTTTAAATGCATGGAAATTGCTATGAAGTAACAAGAAATCACAGAGAAATTATTAAGAAATACCAAATATAGAGAGAGAGGCATTAATCATGGTGAATGGAATTTTCATAAAATGTTAACGAATTCATAACGCCGGGTATAAATTACCGTCCATCATACAACTTCGGTATCATCAATGAAGACATAATTTCAACGTATGCGCAACAAAGAAGTCAAAATGAACGAAATTCATTACCTCACGCAGTGTTCACGAAATAGCCTTGTTGTCGTACAGGATGTCGTATAAAGTCGCCTTGGTTATCATCAAATACGGGCTGGACAATAAGTGAAATATATACATATTTTGACTGAAGGAAGAAATCCTTTCTTTCCTTCCTCTTGTATCCTTTTTTTCTTCTTAATTTGGAACGATGCTCTGTTATGATTCCAGTTTTAAAAGGATTTAAGACTAAACATTTCTCGGGTTACAACGCGTGCATTATTGCCGTAGACAACAGCTTCCGGCGAAAGAAACATCCTCTTTGTGTCTTTAGGACGAGGGTCCTCAGAGATAGGCGGCATTGCGTTTGCCGCAGATCGAGGTAAGTATATCATTGTTCTCAGCTGTTTGGGAGTAATTGTAGATGTTGCCTGTCAATTGTGATACGAATGGAAGCAATTATTCATATCAGTGAGAAGGGAGAAGTGTTTGCACTGGCGATGTTTTGTACCCATCGATGGGAGGGTGTGTTTTACAAAGCAAGCAAGTCCCTTCCCACCTTCCCATATTTCCCCAACCACCTCCCACACCCATTATCAACCCCCGCAAGAGACGAATGACGCGTCATGCTCATTCGTGTGACGTTTACATTTCCTGCCAGCGCATCTCTGTTTCAGGGGGAAGGGGAGGAAACACACTCTCCATGAATGTTTATTTCGGGGCACACTCACATCTCAAAATTGCTTCTCCGTACGCAATAGTAATCCCATTCCGAAAAAAATGAAGAGAACCGTAGAAAGCGACGTCAAAAGAGGCATATGGCGGTGGGAACGAGTGAATATTGAGGGAGTGTTGCTACGGAGAGCGACTCTTTTCGGGAAAATAAAAGAGTAAGGAATGAATACAGCAGTTATTTTTTACGCCGCACTCTAGAATGATGTAAAAATATCTGACCAAAAATGATTTTTTTTTACTATTTTGCGTTTCTATGAGAAATATATTAAATTGAAAGAAAATAATGCCCCTATAATGCAAAAGTATGCCTTGTTTTCAATACTCAATTATCTGTCAAAAAAGGCGCATTTCATTTTTTCGGCAAAATTTCATTTAATCCATGCTTGGATGTCTAAGCTATAAGAGTTGCCTTCACTCAATGGCAGAGCCGAAGGCGCGGACGTAGAAGCTGTACAGGTGAGCCAATATCACCTTAACCAGTCAGATAGCCAAATTATAAAAACTAATGACTCGCGCATATGTTCTGCTGTTGTCTGTAGTGTTGTATGCGATAAAATGAAACTTAAAAACTAAATGGTTCATGGGATTTTGAATACAAACAGATGGGAACATTGATTATTATTCTTTTAAATTCAATTATTTATTGATAACTATTGTTTATTATTATTATGCTTTTCATTTTGAATTTTGAGAGTTTTTCTCTTAACAATTAAGTATGTTTTATTCTTTTTTGTGACAAATTTGCAGCAGCGAATTTAACCTTTAAACAATGAAATGCAGACAAAATATCCATAGACCTGTGATTTGAAGGAGGTAGAGACAGAGGAATGACTCATAGGCGATTAATTAGGTGAGACAGTATGTATGTAGTTGGGATACTTGAGTTGCAGTCCCATATGTCTGTAAGTAGTTAATTACCTGTGCCCTTCAGCCTGGACTTGGAGTTATTTATTAGGTGAGAAATGAATTCGTTAATAGAGAAATTTTTCGTATTTTTACCTATAAGAATATGGAAGAGGCAATTTGTGACAGGTCCTGATAGGGGACTACTTGACCTACCGAATATTTTATTCGAGAGAATTTAACCTCCACATCGCAGTACTACAGCCGTAAGGTCACCACGCACATAGCGTCATATATGTCGCCGTACCGACCTAGATGGTTTCCACCTCCACATATTAGAAATAGAGCTGCTGCCAAGGGGGCGACAGAACTGCGATATATCGTATAGAAAACCTCTTTTGTCTTGATTTTTCCGGAGCCCCAGTGGTCCAACGGCCTACTCAACATAGAGGCGCTGGCGTAGCCTGTTTTTCTGTGCAGTCTGCTGGGCAGTAATAACCTGGGGGCTGCCATATTGAATCTCGTTGTAAACAAAGGTGATATTGAGGCTTATTGATAGTTATTATTGTTAACTGCAGACTTTTTTATTGCTTACAGTGTCCCTTACGATTTTGGAATGTGCTCGATGAAGGATACGAGTCTCACAAATGAAAAAACGACTTCGTTTTCTTCCACTAATTTATTTTCACGGTACGACATGTTTCGGCCTTGAGCGGTCATTTACGAGTACAAAGATTTGTTAAAAGTCGGGTAAATTAATACCAGGAAGGGACTTGGGGAGGTTGGAGGGGGAAGAGGGTGTTAGGAGGGGGAGTAATGGGTGGCGGTTATTGTGAGGGATGGGAATGGGCGGATATTGTGAGGGAGGGTCCTCGCAGTGGTTTTCCCATCCCTCACAATAACCGCCACCCATTACTCCCCCTCCTAACACCCTCTTCCCCCTCCAACCTCCCCAAGTCCCTTCCTGATATTAATTTACCCGACTTTTAACAAATCTTTGTACTCGTAAATGACCGCTCAAGGCCGAAATATGTCGTACCGTGAAAATAAATTAGTGGAAGAAAACGAAGTCGTTTTTTCATTTGTGAACTTTAACTTCCACAAAGTTGAGCCTGACACCATTGAACGTATACGAGTCTCAATGATCTTGGTTATAGCTAAATTGCATGGGTATGAAATGCATTTCGTGATGAAACTGTGAGTAATTCTGTTTCCTTCATTATTCCATTTTGATTTCAACCTGTGATTAGCTAACCTTTCCTCATGTTTTCAAAATTTCATGGTGTCTTGTATTCCTTATATTTCAAAATGTTTTTCATTGTACTTGCAGTTTTTCTAGTGTTCAAACTACTCATTAATCGCTACCGCTATGCTTTGGTTTGTTTAATGCTAATCATTTTGTTGGTTGTGTATGTAATTTGCTATTTCAACTCTGTCCTTTCGACTGTTTTGTTGTCATCAATTGAGCATAATTCATTAAGTGTTCTACGATGTTTACATTTCTTAAAACTTTAATCTCTTTCATTATGAAGTAAGAACTTAATTTCCACTACATTGGTATAAAAATATTCTTCACTTTTCTCGTTATCTACTTTTGGGATACTTTCTTTCGTATAAGCATAGATTAAGTATATATAGAGAGCTCACCACACGTACAAAAATCGTATACGTTTTTGGTGTAGTTCTAGAGCGATTAACCAGATGTCACTAGAAGAATTTTGGCAATTTTTTTAATTTGCTCGTTCCACAAGTCTAAAAATATATTCTAAAGCAGAAAGGGTTGCTACGTTAAGTGGAGGCGTTAATTATTCGATTTTGTTTATAACAATTGTTATAAAAAATATTTTCTCGAATTTCGGCTAGTTACTTCACTTTTCCGAGGTTATAATCCTAATCCATTTTCCGGTAGACTGTTCTTAGTATAAAGTTGAAACTTGCAGGATATGTTCATATCACATTTTTTTCCATACTAGTAAACTTTAATTTGTTCATAACTCAGTTTCAACGTTGTTATGTGTGTTTATATATCTTTCGGACGAAAAATATGGAATTTTGCAGGGTAAAAATCAATCGCCTGCTAACTTTCGTATCTTACGATATAGGTCCATATATGCAGCGTATGAAATTTGGACAAAACTATAAATTTATTTTTGGTGAAAGAATTGTAACTTTATCTCAATTACAAGGGGAGTTATGCATTTTTAATGGCCGCACCTCGTCAGGCTTTCCCTACTGGCCTGGGTCTACGCAGAAAGCTCCCGCCTCCTAAAAGAGTTCGTTTTGCCATCAGATAGGTCTGGCGAGGCGAGGGTTTTGTTTTGACGAGGAAGAGATTTTCCGTGAGGTAAGATCTTTTCGCTTCAAGAGACAATATAATTCTTATTGATGGTCATCGCATCGTTGAACGATCAACATATCGGATGAAATACATTTCGCGTAGTGTGCTTCAGAACTTCAAATAGGAAATACCTCACTTTGGTGAAGTGTAAATGCTATTTACAACACCAAGTGCCGGAATATTACAATAAAAAGGGAATGCGAGATTGGATCTCTACATTGAACAACAATGCACTGTTTGCCTTTCGCTAACGGTCATAGCCTCTTCACCACAGTTGGTTACTAAAGCTTAAAAGTATTTGGTAATGAATTCTTAAGCGCGCAGCTTCAAACGAACACAAAGCGGTATGGATCAGCAGTAGCATTTTTGGGAATAGGGGTGGTCGGTGACCTTGATTTGTTTGCTCGATAGCGGGATGAGTAATGGCCCATTCTGTTACCACGTCGAAAATGGAAAGGTTTCTTTCGGCTGTACCAGTTTTCTACTTCAGGTCTTACGTACCTATGGGGCCGGGGATCATCTAATGCATGTTTTTGTCTTTCCTTGAGACCTTATTCTGATCAGAGTTGTGATAAGCGTTGTTAGTTGTAAGCGCATTGTCGTTTGAGGAAAGTTTTGTTTTAAGCGTTAGCATTTAGTTGAGGTACTGAAAAGTAAAACAAATAGCGGCTGCAATTGGGCCCGGGTTCACTTATTGCTTAAATTCTTGCCTCATTATATGAATGAATCCCTTCTCCCAGGGGCCGAAAAACTAAATATCCAAAGATACATTTTACGCGGTGAGCATTTATATAGCAATATCGAATGGAGTATTTTTGGCATATTCCAATTGTAAGATGCTGCGGCACTAGAAAAATATGGCGATTCAAAACTATCCGCCCTCCCCTTTTTCGGAAATAAACCTCCTATTATGCAGTTTTGTGTATCGAAACTGCAAGCAAAATTTGCTTCGTAGGCCTCATGGGGAATCCTAATTCGTAGGCTAAAATATGTTATCGCGTTAGAATCTTGAGTTATCCATTCATTAATCGTTATAAAACATTTGATTCTATGTATATTAGATATTGATTGCTTTTCGTACACATTTTAACAGTCCAAAACCTATTTTTTTGTCTTTAATAACAAGTTATTCATTTAAATACAGAAAAAGTAGGTTCGAAGATTTTCGCGGCGTTGATCAGATTATCTCTGCATTCTCCTCGGGTTTCCACCGCGTCCGTTGGCTTTTGTCGATACTGTTCTCGCCAAAAGGCAACGGACGCGGTGGAAACCCGAAGAGAAGGCAGAGATTATGCAACATAAAGTTTTAAGTCCAAACTTCGAACTGCAACCGACCTGTTGACGAGCCTTTGCGGAGGTACTTCCTCTGAGTGGCTGAAATGTCATCTATCAATGATTTTCCCGAGGTGTAACCCTCATTTTCCTCCATTGTTGTGGACTTATGTCCCGACGAGTAAAAACTAGTGATGTGTTTATAGAAGGTTAAAAAACTTCCATCTGATGTAAAAACATTTCGACGGAGTCGACGTACAAGTAGCCCTCCGGCGCGAGAATGTAGGAAAATATAATTGTGCAATATATATAATTATATTACCTTTGCTAATCCAAGTACATCTCACCGTATGAAAGTTAATCACAACCAAGTTGATTTTGATCAATCAATTAGAAGGTAAACGAAGAAGATTTTATTATTTCCAAAGCAGAAAAAAGGAACAGTGTGCTAATCCGTAATAAGGTCTCATGCATCGCCAAATGTGATGATGTGTTGGAGGATACCTCATTCGTGATTCTCTCCCGTGATCCAACGGATAGATTCCAAAAAAGTGTTAAAAAAGCTTTATCTTCCTGCTGTAATTTTTTAAATTAGCCCCTAAATTAAATATCATCTTTAGGCAATTGCCTGGTTTTTCACGAAAATATAATATTAATAGCCCCATCATTTTGCCACACAAACTTCAACACCTCATACGTCACCATCCAACTCCAAGCTAGTTTCATTTGACGTAAAAAATCTATTTACTTCTGTACCTGTACAAACAACTTTGTTACTTATTGAGAGACCACAATATTAAAATCAGTGTGTCTTGTGAACTTCATTGTCTAATGGAACAGCTTGCCAGCCAAAATTATTTTTTGTACAATAAGAATATTTATCACCAAACAGACGACCTTACGATGTGGTATTCCCTTTCACCTGTAATAGCCGAAATATTTACGGACAATTCAAAACGCCAATTATTTGATTCGGGAATTCTATCTCATATAACATCTTCTGGTACCGCTATGTTGACTACATCATTTGCCGCTGGACCGGAATTGTCAGACAATTAGACAATTTTCTGAATCTTTTAAATCCTCGACATCCTAATATTACCTTCGTAGTAGAAATAGAATCCAAAAAGCACATAAACTTTCTCGATCTCTCCATATCCATAGTTGATGACAAACATGAATTTGGTTTATACAGAACCCCTTGTTATGGTGATACAATCATTCCGAGTTACTGATGCCATCCAACCTCCCAAAAGTTATCCTCCTTTCATTCTATGTTACATAGATTGGTCAATATACCTTTAAATGCAGTCAACTTCAATTGTGAACTTTCCACAATGAAATCAATTGCAATTTCAAATGGCTACAGCTTTAATACTTAAACTAAAATCCTTCAGAGAAAGTTGAAAACGCGAGCTATTTCACAGCTTTGCTCCCTTCCCCCATCACAGAGAATTCTAAAAATTGGTGCCGGTCATTTTTTGTGGGAGACCTTTCCAACAGGCTTGCAAACAAATTCCCCAAAAATAAATTCAATGTTTCTTTTTACAACCCTTGCACTCTCGGTGAAGCTCTGTGTCGTAACAAAGACAAAATAGAACCCATCCATCAATCCGGCATTGCCACTTGAGCATGGCAATTGTGAATCATGCCACTTGAGTTTCATTGGTCGAACAGGCAGAAGTTTTATTATGAGAATGAAAGAACATAGAAGGTGCAGGAAACTGGGATGAAACGTCACTTATCGCCAAACATTTGGTACAGACTTTTCATTCTTGTCATTTTCAACCAGAATTTTCACCACCCCTTCAGTAACGGCGCAAGGCTTGATGTTTTAGAGCAGTTTGAAATAGTACAAATTTCTACAAATATTCTTATTAGATATTAGATGTTCCCGTGGACATACCCCGTTAAGACGGTCTAAGGCTCCGCTACGCGGTGTCATAAAACGTCCGTTTTCGCAGTAAAATCATGGGGGTGAGGGATCGGAGAGTAAAGAAGGATAGGGCAGGTTCTAAATTTTCATCCAATAGGATGAAACCAACCATTCACTGGGCCCTTGACAAAAAAGCATCGCCAAGCGCTGACACAGAGGCCACATAGGTTAAGCCGGTGTCCCACGGTCAAATTTGCATCAAAATAATTGTCCAAAAATTTTAATGCAACTGGACGGGGGTGCCCCACGATGCATATCATTTGGACGAAAAGGAAAAGGAAAAAGACGATATTTATGTAAACAAATTTGGAAGCTTATGGAAGTGAAGGATTCTGTCTTTTTTAGCAGGCGACATTGTCTGAACAGGCCTCTTGAACATTAAAGAGGCGAAAAAAAGAAAGCAGAAAGAATGCTGAACTTGGCTGGAAAGGGGGTATGAAAGCGCTGGAATAAGCATGCTAAACATGATGGAGAAGGAGTTGGTCGCCGATGTTCCCGTATATTATCGATAATAACTGACGATAAGTGAGGATATTTGCATGTCCCTTATTAGCAAGGCTGAGGGCAGAATAAAACGGTAGGATATAAACGTGAGGCAGTTTATTCCCGCGGTGAAAATATTATTAATAATTAGATGGATATTGTGGTTGAGAAGATGTTATGAATAGTGCTGTAAACGTGCATTTAAATCAAATTTTTCCTCTCCTAATCTAGCAGTTGCTAAAGACCAATTTTTGCTCATTTTTACTTTTACTAAACCATTTAGTATTCAATACAGTACTAATGAAAAAACTCAACCGGTTTCGATATTTTCAGGTATTTATCTAGAGGTTTACGATAACGCTAATGACCTGAAAAGAAGGAAACCGGTTGGGTTTTTAATGCATACTGTGTGGAATACAGCAAAGTTTGCAAATGAGCATTTTAATTAATAAAATATACATTATGGACACAAAAATAAACTTTGTTGTATTCCACACAGTATGCATTAAAAACCCAACCGGTTTCCTTCTTTTCAGGTCTTTAGCGTTAATTGTATTGTATTCGATCGCTTCTCAGAACGACTTCAATCGCGTTTTGGTAATCTATTGAAGTAAATACGATAGGCTGCATGCTCTGCTAATGGGAAAATCCACTACTGGCTTTCCTTTTTTTCAATCCGAAGTGGCAAGAGACCCGTTTCCCGAACACATGCCGGACCTTAGGGACGTGGGAAGTGGTCCTTAGTCGGGACCTTTTGTTATCTTAACTTGGTGCACCACCCAACTTGAGTTTATTGCTTTCCTAGGGGCGGTCTGACCTGCAATTGAAGCTACACGTGTTAATAGATGAGGTCTTTACCCTCCACCCGCCTCCTTTTGGACGGGTTGTATTGCAGGTCCGCCGCTAGCATGCATTTTCGCACAAAATCTAAACATTTCACATTCTCTTTACGGGATCCAACCCTAACCCTACAAGTTATCTGGGGGAATGGCCACATTTCCATGGCTCTTCTTTTTAACTCCGTCCAAATAGCGGTCAAAACATTTTGGTACCCTTCAGTTTCTCCTTTTCTGTCGATGTGAACGCATACCCATTACTAATTGAGTAGGTCCTATTTTGGCCACAGTTTTTGTGTTTAACAGTGATCTCACAAAGAAGTTATAGTGATGTGATCACTAAAAAAATGTGATTCAGTAATTTATTAGTTCCTGACAACCACATAAATAAGGATTATTGAGCAGGTATACTATGTTGCATTTATTTCCGTTTCTAGTTTCCGTTTTTTTAAATTGGTCTGAGACGAGGCAAGCACTATTTTTCATATTTTCCCTTCTATTTTATATTTAAACTTTGTAGAAAGAGGACTGCTGTGTAGCTTTTTACAAACCTGTGTAATTATTGTTGACTGTCAAAAATTTCATGGGCATTTACGCGGCGAGAACTGCACGGAAAAATGCTGGAGAAAAAAAAACTATAGTTGCTCGAAAAAGGAATTTGAATGCATATCTAGGGGGTTGTTTCAGATTACACGGAGATGAAAGGCAAAACTTGAGCTTATTAATTTTTTGAACATGAAATTTTTTTATTCCGACGAGAGAAGATGGCGAGCTAGTTCACGATCAATCTCTTTTTTTTAGAGGAATGGCAACTTGTTGAACAAAATTGTTGATTTCCCTTATGTATTTCGCAACCTTCCAAGCACCTCGGGTTCGTATTTTCCTAGTATTTTAATGGTGACATGGGGTCCCCTGGGATATTGTTCTAGTAGTCTCATTTTTTAACAGGTACATCCGATATACAAAGGTGTAGGCCAAGTAAACAATTCAGTGACGTTACTACGCGCTCCAAAATTAGGAAAACGAAGCTGCTTGAAGTCAAGTAATTTGCAGGAGTAGAAGAAGAATTAATCTTTCAATTCTCAACAATTTTGAGATCTCTGTCTTGCGGATTATTGATTGATCCGGTAAAATTTAAGAAGTTCTGCTTAGATACAGCGTAAAATTTTTTGAGACATTATGGATGGTTTTACATGCCACCCACGGAGCACAAAGTGCATACATGGTGCAGATGTAATCGAGTCGGCTCTTCTTCCTGTTGAAGAACTATCGGAGGAGGCCCAGGAATCTCGCAATAAAGATATTAGAAAATACCGCGAGCATTACGCGAGAAAAATATCTCGAATTCATACGAATGAGGATATTTTCCGGTGACTGATCCTGACATCGAACCCTTTTATTAGCACATTAGGAACTGACTGAACAAATGTCGGGGCCTTAAAGATCTTTCGCAGGAGGTTCGTGATCTCTTGGTCTTGCTAGAGTCTCAAAATTCTGCGAGCGAATGCGAAGAGAGGGATGGGTGGGATTGGGAAGAATCTGATGATGAATAATTATAATACATAATCCGTGAAGTTATAAATCATTAACCATGCTTATATGAGAATAAAAGAGTCACTTAAATACTATTTTGACATTTATTTAAAAATTACTTTAGTCCATACAGAAGAACCTCACGAAATCTGGAAATCGCACCTCTTTATCGTAAGTCAATGAACCCAACAACCCTCTTGTTAGCCTTTTTTGTTTATTGACTAATTTCAAAGATCATTAACTCATACTTCATAACTACTTATCATTTATTTTCATGTGTTATCATGATTTGCGTTCGTCTATGCAGTTAGCGTTACGATTTGCCATATAATAAGTTAAAGTTCCAGGTATCGCCTAAAATAATATTTTTTCGTGAAAATAAATGCAGAAATGAAAGTAGCATGCCAAAATACGTGTAGAGTGCAATTTTCAAAGACATCCAACGAAAATCTGATTTTTGTCCAACTTTTTCGCGATCCTGGCCACTGAGCGCCGCCTCTCCCTCTTCTCTGCTCTCTAAGGCCGATGTAAACATCATCTTCCTCGGGGACGGACAGAGTTGGAAGAGGGGGAGCGGGAAGGAAAGGGGATAGGCGAGGTGACCTTGAAGAAAAAGACCCTCTCGCCTCTGGCTAGCTACTACCGTGCCATCTTCTTGCTTTTTGAGAATTAAAACTGTCGATACGATTTCCTCCTATGCCGTGAGCCCTCTATAATATACTTACTCTATGGTATAAGTGAAGGATATTAACTTCTAAGAACCTTTCATTTTAAGACTCCTCTGCCAAGATATGTTGTATATCTGAATGGGTACTCATCATGAACAACTTCCTACGAAATAATGTCCTCTTTTCATAATTAAATAATTATTATCCATGAAATGATATCCAAACTTGCATGCTTATTTCTAGTGAGGTGTTGTTATGGTCTATGGTTTCATTAGCATTATTTTCCCTGTACCAGAGCTATTGCAAGATACATCAACGTCAAGGAAAATTGGGTCACTCTCTTTGTCTATAACTGTGGAGTGTTTACTTAAGTAATGGAATCTTTCTCCTATTACGCAAAGGCTGCTCATCTCTCATTGCAATGTACTGTTGTCATTGATATTTGTTGCTTGTGCATCTCATGTGCTTGTAGAATTGATAACTTTCACAGATTTCATCTCTAGTATGTCATATTTAAATTGTTATTGTTGTATTTCTTTTACCAGTTATTGTATCAATAAACACAAATGTCCACTGAAGTGAGTTTCCGAGATCATTATTCTTACCAACCACCAAATCGTCAGTTGACTTTGTTCATTAATGTTGTATTATGGTTACTAGTTTAGTAACCTGGGGAAGTTCATCGGGAAAATTTTCCTACGTTCATTGCTTTTAAGTTTCTCGCAATTGCAGTAGCATTATTAAGCCTGAATAGCACGCCCTATCGTGACGCGTAAAAAAAGTTTGAAACACGCGCCGAGATGTGCATTCAAACTTCGCGGCAGCATTGGACCACTGGCATAGATGGCACTGATGTATCAAAACCTATACGCATTATCCTTATGGGTATGTCGCCCCCTTGCTGCTGCTATCTACTCCGGGACAGGTGAAGCATAATGGTTGGCGGCCTCCAGTCACGCCATCTTCAAAAGTTTCGGCATCATTTAAATAGCCTACATTACGCAAGGATACCCCAATATGCCCTGACAGCGCCGTTGTTTTTTCCACGGCTGTTAATTGGGCGTTCGACCTTGCTTACCTCGCATCTAAACTCTATATCTAGGGGTACACACGGCATCCACAACCCGGTGGACGCACTCGGTGACTAAGCTAAGCCGAGAGAAACACATTTTCATTCATCAACAAAAAGAGACCGGTTGAGAAGAAGTTAAGCTTTCTATTAAGGAAATTTAATGTTAGTTAATCCTACGCAGCTTCAAGAAATAGAGTTGAGGAAGGAATCTTTGATAGGTTTTAACTTTTACTCCAAACTGTTCAAGGTTATGATGACGAGTAAGGTATCAAAATAACAATCTTATAAATTTCATGGAATGATGCCTACCTTAAAATTGGCTATTTTTCTAAGACGGTATTCATTTAAGTTAATTAGTAATAATACCTAGCAAATGTATCTTTTATATTCTGTTGCAAAAATTAAAATTCATGTCGTAAGTTCAAGCACGCTACTTAGAGAGTAGATGTCGAGCAGGTATGCCGGGAAATTCTCGACGAATGCAAAATATTACTATACTAGTTATGTTTTTCTTAAAATTTCCTTTATGAGTAATCATTCGATCGAAACCGATCCATTATCATTATCTCTGAAAACTAGAATGGTTTGCATTGAAAATTCAATATTACATTACTATAATTATAATACCAATATTAGGCTGTATTGATATCAAATATCGGGACATTTATGCCGGAGCAGACAAAAACATTAAACCCAATGCAAAAATAATACCCGATTAAAATTCGGCTCACATTTTTATAGGGCTCCGTATATATTTTCGGATGACACGTTGTGATACTTTATCAGTTGATGCACACTGATATTATATCGGGAGGCGAATTTACCGAATCGGACCGATAAAAATATCGTGACTGAATAATATCGGATAATCATATAGGCCAACAGTCAACATCGGATTCGGAATACATCATAATATAATGATGTTTAACAATGCATCGCCATATCTCCAAGGCGAACTGAAACCCCATTCACCAACACCCCCTCCTCCAGGTTACTCGAATTACGCGAAACTGACTTCCTCGCATCCGCGACTGAGCGTTTATGTATTGCTCTCTCGTCGCTCTGTTTCAACAATCAAACTTAAGAGGGAGAGTGTGAGAGTACACACTCAAACTAATCAACACTTGAGACACTCCCCGTTGTCTCCTTTTGCGATCCCCTTCTCTGCAAGCTTCTTATCTCCTCACTGATGCCTTTCGAACTCGCCATAATGGGAACACTGATTCCAAGGATCATACACCACGAGTTAGAGCAAATTTCAGAGATTGAAAGCAAACATCTTGAGCTACAAATATGAGATAGAGGAAATTAAGCCGGAAAATATAATGGTAGATACTTCCTGAAATTCATAAACATCCAGAAGATCGCCATAAAAGAGAGAAAAAGATGGCTAGGTTAACGCATATTTCATTTAAGTCATAAAAATAGATGTAAATGAGTCTCTTTCAATGCTAGAGAAAGAGCTTCTTCATTTCGTTTCCATTATCCAACACATCAGGCAAAGCAATTACATTTGAAGGCCCAAGCCCTGAGAATAATGCTTTATAAATTATTATTTACCGATTTAGCTGGCGGAGAGGGCAGTCTCCTATAAATACCAACAATATAACGAATATAATGCTAAACTAATGCGAAGTTTGATAGTCCTAGCCCGACCTAGGGTGGTTATTTGGTTAACACTGCCGCCACTGAACTACTTCAGCATCGGTGACAGACCAGCGCTTTTCTCCAAACAACGTTTCCTGCAAAAATTAGGAAATTTATATAACTATTCCCTAAAGAGTCCTAATGTTAACTTCAAATTTCCAGCGAAAATAGAATTTTACACATTTCCTACTATTTTTATTGCCCAAATCGAAAGACTCTTACTCCTGGAGTACGTATTTCACGCTTTTAGATTTTTAGATGACGACATCTATTATTCGCGATTAAATGAAAAGTGAAAATTTTCAATCGCGCGAAAACACGACGGCTAAGTAAGAATGCTTTGAGAACCCCGTGTGACATCATTCTGGTTCCCGCTGCCGCCATGTGAGGAGACCTTTGGGTGAGGCTCTGAGCGCTTTTACGACGCAGGATGCTAGCAGGTAGCAGAGTACCATGCTAGCTGGTAGCGCTTGCCTTAAATAAGGATTATTTATACCTTATCAAGCGAAGAAAACTTTCCGACCTTAGCCAGTTTTAACAGGTGATTATTAAGACATGTTTCCCTGAGCTCTGTGCCTCATACATGCATTGGTAACCTCAGACGATGTGAAACTCCTATCCTCTCGTGTAGAAACTAGGTCCCTGTGACGTCACGTGGAGTAGCATCGCTTGGGCGCCAATCTAGCATTTTTCAAATGCGGTTAAAATTGACCATTGCCATTCGTCTAAACTAGGATTTCTAAAACAAATAATTTGTACATCATGAATACACTAATGGTGGGTAACGCATCGCAATCAATGCCTTTCGTTTTCTTTGATGAAGGAAACAACCCTATAGCTTACAAACTTGCACATAAATGGGAGTCAATAATGACTCGAAGACTACGAGTGATGCATAGTGCACATACATGTTTCTAGATCCGAAGGAAACGATGAGTTAAGAGAGATATCATGCCAAACAGATAGGTGTACGAAATAGTTCTTTTCCGGACGGAAGAGGACTAGCGGTTAATAAATGCTAGGTGGGACTCAATACTAATTCACCCCATTGTTCACCTTCAGGTCAATTTTTTTTATAATTGACTTCGTAACATTTCTCGCTGCACACCTAATGAGCCGGTTTTGCGAAGTTTAATATAGACGCCTATGGTCAAAAGTGATATTAGTCGTCATGGAAACTGGTATGGCGTTCTAACCGCAGCATTTCAATCAATCAAACAAAGCGACTGTATAGAGGACGCTACATAATGTGCCAAATAAGGTTGCCACTTGGGGTTTAATATAAACGGATTTCAAACCTGTCCGCATCGCGGCGATGATGTTAAAACGATCCTATTAGTCATATTCTATAATAATTAAAATCAAGAAAAATAGAATTTAACATTTTACGAATTTGATCGATCACACCATCACGAACATGAATTCCGGTTAAAAGTCCTAATTATAGCTTACTCTGCATGGAATTTGGATCGCTTTGTCCGTCAGCGCCGCGGGTGGTAACATAGGTGTACCTACCTACTTAAATTAGTGGTGGGTGGATACATCTTCAGAGTCCGATTGGAGAATCCTCCATTAAAATATTCCTGCAACCGAACTTCAGTCGATGCTCTATTTTCGCCCGTTGAGGAATGCCAAGGCAAGGAGGGCGGAGTGGGGCAACGCGAATGACGCAACGCAACGTCAAAGAGAAAGGGGGGGTGGAAGTTGCAGCGAGCGTGGAGATGAGCGCATTGTATGTTTGTACAAGGCGCACGGGACACGAAGCGTCGCGACACCAAAGCAGCCGAAGTCTCCTGCCTCGCCTCACCCAGCCAAGGAAAATACGCGAGGAGGAACAGCGAGGGATTAGTTGAATGCGTGGTTGTGCAGTGGAGGGAGAGGGGATGTTTTCTTAGGCCATGTCTCGTGGTACGTGGGGCGCGAGGTGGGTCCAGAAAGATGTGAGATGGATGTGATATGATGATTAGCTTCAGGAAGGAAAGGAAAGGGGAACTATGGACCGATGTGTATTATTTCTAATGATATTTATAATAATAAAAAATATAACAACAACAGTAGCAACAATTATATTTAAGTTGTCCTTATATGTTTCCTAGTCCTCCCTTATATTTAAATTGGTGTATGTGCACATGCATCAAAGTCATTGGAGGTCATTCTGAATTTCCGAATCCGTACACAAATTTGGATGATTACATATAATTAGCTAAAAAAGAGCGAGGGTTTTTGAAATTTCAATAAGTGACAGCTTACGGCACGCGAGTAATAGTTAAATTAAAAGGCTAGCTTCCACGCAAGTTGCTCGTTTACATTGGGTCATCGATACAGCCTCGGGCGATGAATAACTCACTGAAGTATTCATTTTACGATCACACAGCTCACCGAATGTGGTCATTTTTATTTGGAAATCGCGAATAGCCCATCCGTGATAATGACAAAGCCAACCAGCCTGAATAAGATCTCGCAACCTCTAGTTCAGTAAGCACGGACTATGCCCCTCAGCTTTGAGGACCAGAAATGGACCACGAAAAATAGATTAATTATATCAACGACAAATACTAGAATCCCCTCCAGACTCATTCCTTACTTAAGAGTGTTCAAGATAAATTTTTTTACTATCTCCTTTTTTTTTGGCCAATATCAGGAAAACTTTCTTCATTCTATCGTGCTTAGACTTAACAACACAATTTCTATTTACTCCATGGAAAATTCGCGTGGACAGTGAACGGAGGAGAGACAGAATAGCGACGGGATAACTGAATGCGTAATTTGGGAGTGGAAGGAAAGTGGGTGTGTTATTTCAGGCCATGTTTCGTGGACTGAGGGGTGCTGGAGATTCTTCGCCGAACGAGAACAGCAGGAAGGACAAGGATATAGCCTGAATGCTACATGAGAAGCTTCGAGAGTAGGATGTCTGCCTTGCTCCTCATTTGCGTCTATTTCGTACAACCAACATCATGGATAGGCATGCATGGATAGTGGATGGATAGCTTCTGCAGCATTTCACTAGGTTACTAAAACCTGATTTCTCTAAAACTGAATCAGCATTTTGTCTTCTCAAGTCCCTCCAAGGCGTATCTCCTACTCTTGTGACGCCGGAAAAGAGTATTGGCAACTACAAGTTGAAGTCTCAGCCATAATTGGTTCACACAAGTCGCCATTCGCGTCGGTGGCAGCAGAAATATCCGAACTTCACGAGAAAATAAGCTGGACTCTTAACCGAAATTTATATTTTAAATGATGTCATTTAAAAAAATCATAAATTGATACTGCTGTTCCTCGCGAGTGGAGATTCTTGTCACAATTCGAAGCAAATGGATCGCTTTGTGCTCAACGCCGCGCTGCGGACGTTTTATAAAACTGATCACAAAGCGAGCGTAGTGGCTGTATAAATCAAACTTCAAGTGGACGGTTATATTAATAACAGTTTTTACATTTATTTTGGAATGTGGATGATAAGAAATCAACTGAACGGTTACATTGATAGCAGTTGTTAAATTGATTATGGGATAAGGATGATAAGAGAAGGTGAAGTTTATTCGGGATTGCCACCGGATAAGGTTCTCCATCTCTGCCGACGTTTCGATGGCCGAGTCGTCCATCGTCATCAGGGCTCGGCCATCGAAACGTCGGCAGAGATGGAGAACCTTATCCGGTGGCAATCCCGAATAAACTTCACCAACATCATACGCCGGGAAAACCTCAGATCTTTCTTCATGGTAAGAGAAGGTTTTTATTCAAAATGACGAGTGCCCTCGAAAGTTTTATAAAAGTTTTTGAAATAGTACGCAGAATCTATTGGGAAGGGCATTTGCCAGAGGATTGCGCGAAAAAAGTTCTAATTCCACAGATGAACAAGCAGAAATGTAAAGAATGTGGAGACGATAGGACAATAAGCATAATATTGCACGCGGAAAAAGTGCTACTGATGATTTTTAAACAGACGAATGGAGGCGAGGGCAAACAAGTATTTGGGCGAATATTTTGGTTTCAGAAAAAGATGAGGAGAAACTAGGGTTATAGTGTCGGGAGAGTGCATATACTATTCTGCTAATATTTCAATGATATGATAGTGAAAAATTAGGAATAAATGCACCGCGCAGAACACATATCGACGCTGCATTAATTCTAGAAACTCGATTAAAAAGGGACGGAGTAATCAAGGTTCTAAGTGAAGAGATGGGGCCTCCTCTATCATGTAGTTAATCCCCTTGTCCACGAAATTTCGAAGCGATGCGTGGCTTTTCCGCCGAATGTTCACGGCACATGGCGAAGAGGGGGGCGTTCCCCCCCTGATTGAATGCCCAGTTCGCTCAGAGGGGAGACACGCGTGTCCGCATTAGCCGAGCGTGAGGGAGAACGCGAGAGACTCGAACGCCACACACGGCGAAAAAAAGAACATGCGCTAATGAGGCAGCGGACCACCGGGGGGGGGGGCGAGATCCCTCCCCTGTCGAGACGCGCCCTCTATCAGCAGTCGCGAGGAAAGCGGGTGAAGGAGGGAAAACGATCAATTAGCGACCGCGGGTGTCTGTCTGACTGCGACAAGTGAATGGAAGGGGAGGTAAGGGGAGGGAGGCCACCCAAGAAGACCTCAATCCCCCTCTGCAGTTAGAGCACAGACAGACACAGTCAGATTGGGAGAGATTAGGGGAAGGAAGAATTAGCGCTTTAGATTTAAAGGGAGACCGTCGCGCCCTGAACAGTTCACTTCAAAGACAAAAGAAAATTGTCATTCAAAGGTTGGTAGGTGAAACTCAATGAACAGAAATCGCTCTAATCGTTAGTGAGAATGTATTCCATATGAAATACAATGCTGGGTCAAAAATATTTATCAGAAAATAAAGGCCTAACCGTTCCTCTATTTCATTAATGCATGTTAGCTTTATAGTGCGGAAACAAAGACGCTTAACGAGGGAATAATAGGCAGGTTTGAGATGTGGGTGTGAAGAAGAATTTAGAAGGTGAATTGGAAGAAGAGGAACGACGAAGAGCTGGACATGGTGGGTGAGGAGAGACAGCTTCTAGATGAGATAGGGAGGCGATAGAAAGAGGGTGTGGATGGAGCGAGTGCTGAGCGGAGAGGGGATGTTGAAGACCGATTTAGAGGAGGAGGAAGAGAATAGCACATATAGATAGAATGAAAGGGAGTAGGCCTTACTGTGGATTGAAGAGGGAAATCTAAATTGAAAGGGGAGACAGGTTGGGCTAACTCGCAAAGCGCTCCATATAAATCCACCTTGACCGGTAAAATTCTTCAAAGATAAGAGTATATATTCTTATGGACGACGGCTTTCGTGAGAGACATGCGCCTTGTTTTTTGAGGTGGTATAAGTGAATAATAATTTATGAAAAAGTTTTTGTAGATAACGCGTATTATTTAAAGGAAAAACGACATCGTGTTTTATAGCGTGTTTACTGTTTAGGCACCATCCGTTGACAAATAAAAAGGAGATGCTCCAACGAAATTCCACCTTGCTTTAATTTCAGTCCTTCACAGCTCGGGAAAAACGAATTCCCTAACCTATGCGTTCGGCAAAACATTTCTCTCATTTCATCGTACATGTTCGACCTGACAATGGAGTGAGAGTCTAATATCGTGTTCTCCCTGTCGGTCCGAAAGATATCTATTCTCATTTCCTTTAGCAAAGGAAGCCCATCGCGCAGCCTTGAATTTTATAGCGGCCCCAGCGTAATTCTAATAGCTTATGTGTAACGCTATCTGTACGCCCGAAGCAGTTTTTGACGAGTCGCGCGGCTTTCCATAATATTTAATTAAGATCACGGATCTAGTCTCTCTGCGCCGGATTCCATTCGCTCGCTGCATGCTTCAACGTGTGGACAAACGAGTGCGTAAAATACCCCTCTTCTTTCACTTTTCCGTCCGAAAATCTTTCCGCAACACGCTTGACGAATCATGCGTAGAGATACGTGAAAATCGTACTTTCATTTTTATTTTATCGCACTTCTTATCCGCGCCCACTTGCAGTTCGCGAGCCCCAGCCAATTAGCAGCTGGCCAGTCGCTTACATGCTTTAAGCGGCGAGTGTCGGCGGAGCATGCGCACAAACTGTACGAATTTTACCGTCGATAAGGTTAATTTGCGTAAAAATATCATAAAATTCCAGTAATCGCATCTATGCCGCATTTGTTTGCGCACATCGCATCTGTATCGCATTTATCGCATTTGCGATTTTCACGCATCTCTAATCATGGGTTTCTTTATGTTCCCTCAGAAAAGAGAGTAAAGAAAATTTTCCGTACGTATTTTTACGTGCTCCCCAACAAAGGTGAAGGGGAAAAAATAAGGAAATCTTCATGAAATGATCGGGGAGGAATCAGAAATCGCGGGTTGCCGAGGAATGCTGAGTGAGGCCTCTAAGTGAATGTAATGTAGAGTGTAGCTGGGGCGGGGTAAGAGGGGAGGGAAGCGGTCGAGAGGGGGGATGCATGAGGTAACGGGAGGGGAGGCCTCACATGAATACTAACCCCACTCCCCCTCTTTCGGTGACGTGAAAGCGCGCAGACAAGCAAGGCAGACAGCTGGGGACCAAAGAAAGGCGACGAAGGCAGAATTAGCGCATACGAAATTCTAGTGAGGAGGCTATCACGCAAACCGCTATACGTCAGAGGCTCCTCAAACGATGACGAAAACAGATGACTAAAAGGATGGACCAAAATGTGTGACTTGATGAGCTTAAGGGGACGCCCCCTCGACCGACGGCATCTTTAATTTTTTGGTGACGTAATCCTCATTGAACACTCGCATCTTGAACTTTTCAAGGTATAGTAAGATAACGTTAGGAAAAAGTATCCATTTTGCTGACGGGCCCCGTCTGATAAGCTTGCGAGACTCATTTGATTGAACTCCATGCTATCAGGGAATAGATGGTAAGGTTTCTTACTCTCATTCCATTAGTGTTTATTACTAGAGCGCGGAAAAAAAGTCTTTCGACTTTTTGTAAAAGTGGGACTTTTGTGGTTTTAAATACAAATCTTCACCAATCTCATAAAATAAAACCGTTTTTAATGACTTAATTAGAGACTTTTTGGGACGTTTTTGCTGTGGCGGGACTTTTTCGATTATAAGCGACTTTTCTGGGACTTTTAATGGAAAATACCTGCCTAAGTTAATATTTGGCTGTTGTGATCACACTTGTTCAACTTTGTGTCGGACAAATCTTGTTTTTTTTTATGCGGTGAATACACGGAGTAGATATTTACCCTAAAATGTAAGCTACTAACAATTGCTAATGCGGAATTTTATTAATATCTTCGGAAACTGCAATGAATTCTTTCGATTACTCCACCGTTCATGAAGAAAAAGTGCAGTGCTTCGACTCGAAGGTGGTTTGGATATATGAGGGCTCACCACGTACTTATCCAATTGCATGTTAAATTCACATAGTTTCTTTCCCTGGGCCACCTCACCCTTTTTTTGCTAAGGGTGTCCAAAGACTTCACAAAGGGACATTATGAACCAACTTATTTGAACCCGAGTGGTCTGCTGACAAGGGGACCCCGCTACACCTTATGCTAGCACTCTGCTTTTTTGCAGGAGATTAGTGGAAAAAAGATACAAATATATGAAAGGTTATCTAGAATTTCCGACGAAGTGACTGTCTCACGTTGAGTGTAGATGGTTACGAAATGAGCCTACATTGTAGAGAGGCAAACAATTCGCTCTTGGCACTCGGTCGAAGAGGAAAAATGAAGGCTCAACAAGGACTGGTGAATGCATACACATTGCATGAACACAATTCTATATATTCGAGTAAGCCGCGTAAGTTTCAGTCATTTTCTGTGGTCCCCAAGCGTCGCAAGACCATCGTCCGCTCGTTTGTGCTGCTCAGCCCAAGAAAATTTACAAGGTGAAAGGACAGGCGTCTTCAGAAGCCAAGCTGACTGCGTATGCTTCACTATGCAAGTACCTGCAAGTACTGAGCAACAGTATTTACTGCAATGCTTGTGAAAAAACCGTGAGTATCAATACAACTTTTGTATCTGACGACTTTAATAATTATAATTATTATCTTAAGAATTTTTTGGCATTCCCGAATAAGTCAAAATTGTGAGATAAACCTTTAACTGTACATTTTGTGTGTTTTTAGTTAGGTATAATTCTTTATAAAAATACAAAGACCTTTTTTGAGCTATGCTGAATAATTTACTTTAAAAGTAATTCTTATGATAATTTATCTTTCTCATTATTTTTCAAGATATCATCGGACAAAAAGTCACATGAGAAACAGCATATTGACAGCTTATTGCATCTATCTCAAGTGAAATTAAAGGATACCGTGAGCTTACAGAGTTCACGACAGAGCCAGCTATCATTTGCAGCCACCGGCGATGAGTTTGCTTTGGACTTGTGCGAGATATTTGTGGCTTTGAACATTCCTACTCACAAATCAAAACACCCTCTATTCACATCGTTTATGGGTAAATATTTAAGAAGGACAGTGCAGGCTCTTCACAGAGTATGCGAAGAAATTCGCAGAAGATTTCCCACTGCAAATAAGCGGGTATCTACCATTAAGAAGGTAGGTACTTGCCGTTTATAAAACTAAAAATAAATTTTCCAATATATTACTGCAGAACTAATATTTAATATTTTCCTAGGTATTTTTGAAAGCACCATCGCGCATGGAAATATACAAAACATTTTTCTGTGATCTGCCATTGCCTCCGGATCCAGTCCTCACAAAATTTGGAACATGGCCGGAAGCTTGCGTGTTCAATGCACAACATTTCGAGAAAATTAAGAATGTAAGTAATTATTTGCAGATATGATTTTAACTGATGAATCAATTTCATTATATCAAATAGAATTCCTGCAATTTTGCAAAGTTAAAAATAACTATAACTGCACGTTCTAAATTAAAGAGGAAAACTGTATTTTAATTTTTTACTTCAGGTTATACAGAATATTGACCCTGAAGACGATGCAGAATATATAGAAAATGCTCGAGAACTCTTAGAAGATAGCACACTCCCACTGGAAATTATATGCATTTCAGCATCCTTCGGGTTTTTGGTAGAAAAAATAAAAAAATTTTGAATCTTCCATCCTGAGCCTCAGTGATTCGGTGTGACAATAATGGATGTGAAGAATGCTCCTATTACAACATGTGAAGTTGAGCGATCGTTTTCGACGTATAAACTTATTTTCACCGAACGTCGCACAACATTTACCATGGAAAACATAGAAAAATACCTTATCTGTCACTACTGAAATAATGTTTTGGCAATACAACTCAAAGTGAATGAAAATACGTTTTTTTCCTTTATTTTATATCATGCAATTATTAAATAAATTCTGTTATACATAGCCTGTAATTTGACTTTTAATTTCCCTATTTTAAAATAAAGATAGATATTGATCAGCTAAAATAATTACAGGGGTCAACTATATTCTTAAACAGTTGCTGATCATCAAAGAAAGCGTAATTCAGAATTTAAAAAAATATTTTGTAAATTATGGTGATCTCCTGTCTTAAAAGTCCATAAAATAACACGCAAACCCACGAATCCGCCTCTCTACCCTCTTTTCTCCATCAATTAAGTTAAATTCAGTCACTTTCTCTTGGAAAAAACTCAGACTTTTAAAGAGACTTTTTTCTAAAATATTGACGACTTTTTAGGCGACTTTTTTCGAAAAATTGGAGACTTTTTTTCCGCACTCTATTTATTGCGTAACACCATCACGTGGAACTCCCTTCGTCTAGCTCTTACCCTTCGACCCATCTGGCATGGGTAGCCCTACCGGAAATAATTCAGAATTATAATTTAGAAATATTTAGAATCATTTAGAAATAAAAACTAAACTGGCATATTATTTTATGGACCCTTTTACTCAAGAAGGAAGATGACTCAACACACTTTCTGATGAGACTGAGGTACCTATTAAGTAAATTATTATAATGTATATATCAATTTGGTCTTACAATACCTTCAAATGATCTTCAAAACTGAATATCATCGATAGGTAAGAGTCAGGAGCAGCCTTGAACCATTTATTCCGTATGCCTTGTGCATAAGGCACGGGAATGAATATCTTCTCCTGGCTTTTGTTTCGACGTCGAGATGAAATTTGGAACAAAAATCATTTATTGTTCTATTTTGAAATCATGTTTTCCGTACTAGCCGACATTTTTAGGAAGCAAACTCCACAGATTCCCGGAAACTCTCGCCGCGCTAGAGGCGACGGAATACAGCGATACTCCACTGGTGACTACTGTCTTGTGACGTCACATCTCAATCAAGATGGAAGCACTTTGTTTCAGCGCAACATGAAATTTTCCGACTTTCAAAACGTTTTAAAGTGCATACCCCAGATGCAGGAAATAAAAGTGCCTATACTAATGTTTTTTTTTAAGGCTAAACTTTCAAATTCAGCAATAAAAAAAATTAGTGCACTTCCCTATTGACAGTAAGGCCTATTCCCATTCTTTCTATTTATAAAAAAAACTTTTCTCCTCCGCTCACCCAGCATCTCTCAATCGTGGTACCCTTCCCACCCCGTATTGGACCCAACCAAACCCTGTCTCCTCATCTCCAAGGTAGGTTTACAGACAAACGCACCATTCCCACAATTCCTGATACTCCTAACAGAATTTGAACGGTAGCTTTTCACGCGATCACATCCTTCCACTCTGCGAATTCCAAGCCTCCTTCCATCCCATCCAAATATTTCATTCTCTTTATCTCCTACATGGCCAGAGACCTTCCTTCTGAAGTTAGAACTAATGCTTTCCCGGCGAATATGGTCAAAAAAGGGCTTCCACTCGGGTTATCTCTTTCACCATGCCGCCACGACGCGACGCTTCGGAACCCGAGTCGCGTTCCATCAGACGAGGTAAGCCCTGATGATGGATCGCGACTCGGGTTCCGAAACGTCGCCGACGAAACCGACGCGTCGGTCGAATGGAGACTGATAACCCGGCTAGAGGCCCGAATAGCCTTTTTTTTACCTCCTACTGTTAGTTATTCCGGCATACCCTCCATCCAACCTCCACGCCCTCGACAGTTTGGTATTGTATTTGGAGGAGACGACCGACAGCTTAGGTCATTTGGGCCATGAGGGAAGGGTAGGTAAGGAAGGGTGGAGAGAAACCCGGCGTCGGCATCAGCCTACTCTTAAAGAAAGGCACCAAGGGGACCACGGCTTTACGACCCATCCGACGGACGGAGTGTTGCGCTTTACCCTCTTCATCTTTTTTCCAAATGTTTCCTTTCCTTTCCCATCACTTCCAGTACCTTTGTAAATGCCACCTTCCCGCTCACGTTTTGTCTCCAAAACTCAACCTATCACCTCCATCTTCCCCAATCGAAAGCGAAACATTTCCAATTAAACGGTAGGACAAATGTTCATTTCGCGAAAATAAAAGTACATGTAAACGTAGCAGGAGTGATTCTCCGGAAATCCTTTACCGTGGGAGCGTTTGGAATAATTTCAAAATAGCTTTTTCACAACGGTCTGCATTAAGATATTGCAATTATTTATATTCATCAGCCCGCGAACAGCACTAATTGGCCTTCATGTCGGAGGGCTAGAATGAATAACGGCGGACGGCCGAAAATTTCCACGTCCTGGTAATAGGGAACCTACCACGGTGGGACACGAGCCAGAACTTATCGTCATTTTGACAGACGAGGACAGTACCCTGCCGCCTATGTAGAAAAAACAACGTTTCAATTATTTTAAAGGCTCCAGCGTCAGAATTTTCACGCCAGTGGTTGGTTTTAAACTGCAAGTTTCCGTTTATTTTTTTAATCTCTTATTCGGCAATCTTGTAATTTATGTTTTGTAGCTATACTTTAAACTTCTCTTTTATACCCTTTGTTAACATGTAACATTTTCACTATAAATTGACATAAATGCTGTATGTGATCAACTTAGATAAATAAATAACTTTCTAAAGGACAAATGAAATAATATTGACATAAAATGGCGGAGAAGAGTCTCTTCACGCTTGAATAATTTCTTCATAGAATGAACAACGCAAAAACATCCAGGGGGAGAGGACGCCGCTGTCATATCAATAAAATATAATTCTCCCACATCAAGCTTAAATCCATTAGCGCTTATCGATCGAATGACAGAGCGCTTGCTCGGTTTAACTCGCCCAACTAGGGCTTCCTTTTTCATTCCGTAAATAGCCGCAAGGTGAAAAGGTGGCACTTAATTAAATTTACTTAGAGGCTTATGGCCAGATAGAATTCATACTTGTTATTGTTGGTCTTGTTATTCTACTAGGTATTGTTGGAATGTTTCCATTTTTATTCCAGTTGGCCTGGAATCGCAAAATCTCTATCCTACTAGTAATGAACATTAAGAGACTAAATTAAATGAAACCTCGAGAGTTGTAAAGTAGGGTATCGACAGGGATAGAGAAGAAAATGTCGTTAGTACGTACAGACATGTAAAGCTCTGGCGAACGTTACATATGGTTGATATCCAGTGTGTTCAAGGCAAGTTCCATACAGCACAAATATAATCAATACTTACTAATCGTATAAGGCCAGAAAAACTATATCCTTTACAGAAATGCCAACACTGGAGCTCGACTATTGAAACGCCAGCGATGAAAACTGCACCAATTCAAATGTTATAGCCAAAAGGCCCTCAGTAAATTCCCAGATAAACTATTTCATACATACGCAGTTATTTCCATATTAACCGAGGGAACAGATTTGTTATTGAGTTGCAATAAACAAAGCTGTCATCTCACCACAACAGTACCTATCGACTCCCTTGAAATGAGGAGGGGCAAATAATTCATGCATCATTCTAGCCTGAGTAGACTCGTAACGAATAAAATGTAAGTCGTGCGTCACAAGTAATGTTTTGACAACTTATTGCAAAGAAATCACATGCATATTTAAAAACAAGCAGGGAAACAAATATCTTATTGAATTCAAGGAATTAAAACGATTCAAACGAAAAAATTACACCTTAAATACGAATTGATCTTTTCTCATCGCCATTCCGCGAATAATACATTCAGATACAAGAAGCAGGATGCGGTAAGCAACGCCAGCGGCGAGGGCGAAAGGATATCCCCGCGGACCCGCACCGGTGACGTCCGCTGGGATTACAAACGGATGCTTAAAATATACATAGTTCTTTCTAAAGCTTCCACATTCTTCTATCGACAGCCTACTTGGAAACCGCACTTACCGATCAAATAAAAGCAAAGTCTACATTGACCTGCTACTAAATAACTCTATACTCACCTGCCACACTTTCCTTCATACACATACTACTTAACTTCCGTATCCAACAATCAAATAAATGAGTAATCTATAACGGCATGTTTCATTATGAAAAAGCCAAATAAATACCCGCCATTTTGATAAGCCTTGCCATTTGGCGTATGATGATTGCCATTAACACGGAAAATGGACAAACTATGATGGAAAAACTAAACGAAACGATCGAAATTAATTTAATTCGTTCAATCCAGAAAAAGGTAATAATAGGAATCGTATTCCATGCTTGCATCACTGATTTATTTGCCTTAAACCAGGGTTTATATTGTAATGGTACTTACTCAGCGCTTTAAATTTTCCTTGCGAACAAATCTTGAAAGCAATATTTTGTTTCAAATAACTTTTCTCAGTACTATACTTTTTGTCGGCCACGGTGGCGGCGGGGTTAAGTACTTGCCTGCCAGATCGAATGTCGCGGGTTCGAGTTCCGCCTTGGTAGATTGCCCCTACCCATGGAATGAACCAAGTGTGTGTAAATCGTCGTTTCATTTCATTTCCTCCGATGGAAAAGGCCTCAAATGAGCTGTTTTCGGGGCGATGAAAATAAATAAATATACCAATATCTCTTTTCCACTCTGAACATAAAATTTAAGAACATTCGACATTCCTCTGCTGATGACAAGAAAAATGAAAAAAACCTATTTCGTCATTCAATTGCCAAATTGGTCAATAATGATGCCATTAATGTTGGTTTACAGAACACCAATATCTTTATTCAAATATTTTTTTAACGTTTAAAGTTAATCTTACTAACTCTTTGAGTTAACAAAACGAATACGGAAGTAACAAAACGCAAGGTATAATCACAATAGTTCACTAATTGTAAGTCAATTTTTTGGGCAGTTCAGCTATAAAATATCAAGGAAAAAAACCACAACATAAGTGATCCAAGGACACTTTTCTTTGATCATGCATATTCGGCAACTGAGCATCCAGTGACTCGTACAACAAATTAAAGGTTCAATACAGTGGCGTAACTATGGGGGGGCAATGAGGACATAGATCCCCCACCTCCCAAAAGCCTCAGAGAAATAAAAAAAATAATTGAATACATTTTCCAGTTATGACACGTAATAAATGCATCTGCTTAAAGGAAATCTTTAGCGCCAAAATTATGTAAAATTTCATTTCCAGGCATGTCATTTCTCAAAAATTTGCCGTTACCCCATCCTCACCCCACCTCCCGTCGCTAATACTGGCCATCCAATCCCCCCCCCCTTTCAAGGATTCCTTGTTACGCCACTGGTACAAAATTTGCATAAATTAAAAAATTTATCCATAATTAAGATGCTTACTTGGATAAATCATCATTCAACAAAGAAAACAGCTGATTATGGGTTAAACACTCTGTAAAAACTGAAAAATTAATCGCCAAGTCCCTTATAAAACATCGTTATTTTAATGCTGCTTAAAATACAGAATTATGCACTAAATTAATATACACTACAGTACGAGATTGCTACATAACACGATAATGGCAATTCCAAGAGTATATCTCCTCGGAAGGATGGGAAGACAGGAAAGGGTGTTCCGCAAAACCCTCCACGCTACCTTCGCCGAGAGAACACCTTAAATAATAATCTCCCATTTGTCATCTCCGCAATTTTATTGACCGACTCTCGCCACCCAGCTAAATATGCAGATGGCGATGTCTGTCTCCGCACGCATCTCAACTCACTCTCTCTCTCTCTCTCCCTCTCCTCATTGCGCATGCGCAATAGGTCTGGTTCAAAAACCGGCGAGCCAAGTGGCGCAAGCAGAAGAGGGAGCGTGCGACCACGCCCCCCGGGGGCGGCGTCGCACGGTGCACAGTGGGCGGAAATCGGAAAAAGCCGGACAAAATTACAAAATGGCTTTTTTTGAGTTATAAACGTGAAACTTCGCAGGTATACTCAAAAACGATTGAAATTTATTGATATGTACTTAATTTGACATAGATCCTACCCGTTACTGAGATACAGAGGCTCAAACGTGAGCAAATTTCCATAAAAACGCCCGTCTTCAATTTTCTCTGAAAATCTTCCAAAGTAAGTGAATGGTGAAGTTATGGGTGGATTCTTGCCGAATAAAAAACCACATAATCTGTTAGCATGGTGTTTTTTCTTTAATTTTCCGTAATCTTAAAGAATACAGCCCATAAATTCTTACCGTGCAGTAACAAAATGGCGGATACTGTTTTTAGACAAAGTTTTACATTTAGGTAGAGTTTCAAATAGGTTTTCGGCAAGGTCGCGCAGAGTAACTTATATGAGAGCATTGCTTGAAGATTTTTTGAGGTCTTTATGCAGTTTTCTATGAAATAAGTTTGCGTCGCCGGAAATTACATTGATTTTTCGATCGCGCGGCAGGGTTCTTCTCCGCGCGTCGGGAGTTGGATTAGCCGCGCCGCGGTAAGGTTATTGAAGCCGTATGGGTTTTAACACTCAAAATTCACCGTTTTTACGTTTTGCTTCAAGACACCGATTCTCAAATGGTCTATGGTGAAGACAGTGGAGGTTGTTCATGCGATGTACTTGCACGTTTCATCGAAGTTCATTTCGTTATCTTTGGATACGATCGAAGACCATGCTTCTATTAAAAGCGTTCAAACCTCGACAAAGTGAGTTGTTTTCCTGGGACTCATACAAAAAGACCTACCAGAAAGATACCAGCTGAGACCCTTATACCTTCTTCAATCACCGATCCCTGACCCTCAGGATTCTAATTTCGAAAACGGTCGTTTTATGACACCCTGGAGCGGAGCCCTGGACAGTAAGCACTAGAAAGTTGTTGAAGCAGATACGATGAAGACAGGGTAGTTTAGGTAGACAATTCCACGGGAACTTCTAGATTTTTTAAAACGTGTATCATACCCTCAGTTCTACTTGGACTGTGGTGAAGGAAAGTTAAGTTCTCTTGAGTGCGCAGAATTTGTTAAAGTGATTTTAATTTGCTTGTGGAACGTAGAAATTTCAAACTTCCACTTGCCTGTAAGTACGTTTTTGAATAAATCCCCGAACATCTTTTTCGAAATAGTTAATTTAATTTATATTATCAATTTTAGCTGAAACTTTTCTTAGCATTCCTTTCCTAACTAAAATAAATCAAAATTATCAAATGCTACTGTTTAAATTCCAATCGATACGACATATCCAATATGCATTCAGAAAATCATATGTGGCAGTGCAGCGTACACAAACCAACAGAACATTTATCGATATCAGGTGAACGATATTTTACATCTCCTAAGTTATTCATACCCGACGCTATTGCACCGCAGATTTAGAACCCCATGATTCAGCTGTCCTTCAGTGTGTTGCAAACTAAAAACTATCGTTTTTCTTAATTTCGAAATGACTATACTTCCCTGTAGGATAATAAATTATATGGGTTTTAAGATTAAGAAAAAATTAGGAAAATAAGGTAAGCAATGTAAGCATTACTTTTCCGTTGATCATGGTCAGAAGTAAACAGAACTTGATCGTGTAAAATCCAGAGTTGAAATCATTAAGGCCATTCACCTGCCTTTCGATATAGGTAATGTCTTTCTGATTTTGTAACTTCTTTTGTCTCTTTTTTTCACCTAAAGCGGATGGGATGACAAAATCGTGTCGACGTCGGCAGTGGATTTTCCCAGATAGTATCATCTTAAATTGTAGAGCCTATATGTGAGAAGTGCCTCCGATGCAATTTAAATTCTTTATAAAAAGTTTAGAGATAAATGTAATTAACCAAGAGAAAGTGGAAACTTCAGTCGTTACCTGTAGCGCCTTTGTTACCTGCTGCTTTTTAATCAAACTAAGAGATACAAGGGAACTCATGAATAGGAATTTATCTAAAGCATCCACTTGTTGCCACATTTGCTTATATTGAGAGTGGCCCGAACTGCCATCAAAACCGTACTTAGAGATTAATGTGTAGTTCACCACACATTTTAATTCTTGAGAGGTGGAAGTGGTGGCTAAGTAGGCTATTGTTCCCAATATGGTGTGGTTCAGTGGTGCTTGAAGGTTTACTTCGCACATGGTCTCAGTTATTTTAATTCCTTCGTTATAAGCTGCCTTTTTTTGCTATCGCTATTCTATCATAACTGGAATACAATTCGTGTCCATGGCTCATTGTCAGAGCTGTCCTACGAAAAGACCGATGTTGACGCTTGGTCAAATCAGAGGCAATCATCAATGACAGTGCCTCTTCCACTGTCATCTCAGGGTGGACCTTTTCACTCGTCCTCCACTTAGAAAGAACTCTCTTAGCCCGAGTAGGGGTCGTAGTTGTTATTTCTACAATTAGGTGAGCTGCTGCAGTGTCTCCCCTCTCTCTCAAACTCACAGATGCCGCGAGAGCAAGCTCAGCAGTAGTAGCAGTAGTTTTAAAAGTTTGAATTTTCTTCTGCGTGATCTAACACATTAGGTGCGACATTTTTTTGGCCGCCCTGGAATGCCTGGCAAATATAATATGAATTTTGTAGCATGAAGCTACGGGGGGGATTTTATTTAGTCAATCAATTTGAGAGGAATAGATGTTTACAAAAATACAATACTCAACCGGCTGTCGTTGAAGTATCGGGAAAGTGATGCATAACAAATTCTGGAAATGTTATAGAGTCAGCGAGCCAACTTTTGTATCGACACAAAAATCATTCATTATTTCGAGAACTCGACCCATTTCTTAAGGTATGGCCATAGGATGCGTTTTGTCAGGAAGTCATTGAGAAATTTCAGAGCATCAGGGCCTTGTCTTAAATTCAGCCTCCGCAATAAATAATGGAGCAAATATTTTTTACCCAGTGAATGATTTTTTTACCAATTCCAATATTATTTTGTAGATATCAAGTCATGTAATAATGTGAGGTGGCATTTTCTATGGAATGGCGGATGGAGCCTATGTAAAATTTAGAAATAATAAATTTGTCGAACCTATGGTGTTCCAATGCCCTAATGCGTACACGGGGAGGAACGTATGGTAAACGTGTAAAGACATGGTAATCTGTATGTCAAAGTAAAACTGAGGGTGTGATGCACATTTTAAAAAAGCTAGAAGTTCCCATCCCAGAATACCTCCGTTAAGACGGCCAAGGGCTCCGCTTCAGGGTGTCATAAAACGACCGTTTTCGAAATTAGAATCCTGAGGGTCAGGGATCGGTGATTGAAGAAGGTATAAGGGTCTCAGCTGGTATCTTTCTGGTAGGTCTTTTTGTATGAGTCCCAGGAAAACAACTCACTTTGTCGAGGTTTGAACGCTTTTAATAGAAGCATGGTCTTCGATCGTATCCAAAGATAACGAAATGAACTTCGATGAAACGTGCAAGTACATCGCATGAACAACCTCCACTGTCTTCACCATAGACCATTTGAGAATCGGTGTCTTGAAGCAAAACGTAAAAACGGTGAATTTTGAGTGTTAAAACCCATACGGCTTCAATAACCTTACCGCGGCGCGGCTAATCCAACTCCCGACGCGCGGAGAAGAACCCTGCCGCGCGATCGAAAAATCAATGTAATTTCCGGCGACGCAAACTTATTTCATAGAAAACTGCATAAAGACCTCAAAAAATCTTCAAGCAATGCTCTCATATAAGTTACTCTGCGCGACCTTGCCGAAAACCTATTTGAAACTCTACCTAAATGTAAAACTTTGTCTAAAAACAGTATCCGCCATTTTGTTACTGCACGGTAAGAATTTATGGGCTGTATTCTTTAAGATTACGGAAAATTAAAGAAAAAACACCATGCTAACAGATTATGTGGTTTTTTATTCGGCAAGAATCCACCCATAACTTCACCATTCACTTACTTTGGAAGATTTTCAGAGAAAATTGAAGACGGGCGTTTTTATGGAAATTTGCTCACGTTTGAGCCTCTGTATCTCAGTAACGGGTAGGATCTATGTCAAATTAAGTACATATCAATAAATTTCAATCGTTTTTGAGTATACCTGCGAAGTTTCACGTTTATAACTCAAAAAAAGCCATTTTGTAATTTTGTCCGGCTTTTTCCGATTTCCGCCCACTGTGCGGTGGTCCGGATCGCGAAAAGTTAGATAAAAATCAGATTTTCGTTGGATGTCTTTAAAAATTGCTCCCTACATGTTTTTTGGCAAGCTATTTTCATTTCTGCTGTTATTTTTACGAAAAAACTATTATTTTATGCGATAACGTGGAACTTAAACTTATCAACTGGCTAATTGTAGATAGATAAACGGTTATCATGATAAATTTATGCAAAAAAATGATAATTAGTTTCATAGAATGAGTTAATGATCTTTCAAATTAGTCAATAAACAAAGAAACGGCTAATAGTAGGATTTTTGGGTGCATTGACTTACGTTAAAGAGGTGCGATTTCCAGGTTTCGTGAGATTCTTCTCTATTGACTAAAAAGTAATTATTAAATAAGTGTCAAAATAGTATTTAAGTGACTCTTTTATTCTCATAAAATCATGGTTAATTCCTCATAAATTTACAATAATGTATTTTAGTTGTTGAGCATCAGATTCTTCTGAATCCCACCCATCCTCCTCTTCGCATTCACTCGAAGAATTTTGCGACTCTTGCAAGACCAAGAGATCACGTACCTCCTGCGGAAGATCTTTAAGGCCCCGGCATTTGTTTAGTTCAGTTCCTAATGTGCTAATAAAAGGATCCGATGTTAGGATCAGTCTCCGGAAAATATCCTCATTAGTGTGAAGTCGAGATATTTTTCTCATGTTATGCTCTTGATATATTCTAATGTCTTTACTACGAGATTCCTGGGCTTTCTCCGACAGATCTTCAATAGGAAGAAGAGCCGACTTAATGGCATCTGCACCATGTATTAACACTCTGTGCCCTGTGGGTGGCATGTAAAACCAACCATAATGTCTCACAATATTCTCCGCTGTATCCATACAGAACTTATTAAATTTTACTGGATAAATCAAAACTCCGCAAGACAAAGACATTAAAACTGTTGAGAATTGAAAGATTAACTCTTCCTCTACTCCTGAAAATTAATTAACTATGTCATTTCATCTGAAAAGTGCTGCATAAAGCAGTAATAAAAAGATGTTTTATTGCAACAATGAAAAGAAAGCAATCAAAAACATTGATCCTCACCAGTTATTTCAGCCGATAGGCGAGAATTTTTGAAGAAAGGCTGTGTTTCCATCACTGAATATACCATATTTTGGCTTCGGGACATCAACTAAAAGGCCCATTCTCTTTTTTAATTCGTAGGTACCGATTAAAAAATAATAATACTAGAACAATATCCCAGGGGACCCCATATCACCATTAGAATACAAGGAAAATACGAACCAGAGGTGCTTTGAAGGTTGCGAAATTCAACATCAAGGAAATCAACAATTTTGTCCAACCAAGTGCAATAAGGTGGTTTCCTATTATTTTTTTATTGCCTAAATCGAAAGATTATTACTCCTGGAGTACGTATTTCACGCTTTAAGATTTTTAAATGACGATATCTATTTTTCGCGATTAAATGAAAAGTGACAAATTTCAAAAAGTAGGAAAGTCCGTGCGACGCATTTCTGGTTCCCCCTCCCGCCTTGTGAGATGACCCTGATCGAGGCTCTGAGCGCTGATAGGACGCAGGATGCTAGGGAGTCCAAATGCATGCTGCATGCTGGTGATTGATCACCCCCTGCCAAACACCCTAGAGGTGGCTCGCAGGGTATTGAGTAAATGCAGATGATGCTAGAGGGTAGCTGAGTACTTTGCTGGCTGGTAGCGCTTGGCTTAAAAAAGTTTATTAATACCTTATCAAACGAAGAACACTTTCCGACCTTAGCCAGTTTTAATAGGTGATTATTAAGACATGTTTCCCTGAGCTCTGTGCCTCATGCATGCATTGGTAACCTCAGACGATGTATACCTCCTATTCTCTCGTGTAGAATCTAGGTCCCTGTGACGTCACGTGGAGTGGAATCGCATGGGCGCCAATCTGGCCTTTTTCAAATGAGGATAAAATTTGACCCTTGCCATTCGTCTAAACCGGTATTTCAAAAACCAAATAATTTGTGTATTATGAATACACTAATAGTGGGTAACGAATCGCAATCAATGCCTTTCGTTTTCTTTGATGCAGGAAACTACCCTATTCCTCTTCAAAAAAGAAGAGTTTGATCGCGAACTAGCTCGCCATCTTCTCTCGTAGGAATAAAAAAATTTCATGTTTAAAAAATTATTAACCCTTTAACAGCGGAGTTTTTTTTTCGGAGTTTTATTTTGTTTTTCGGTTAAAAACTGCTTAATTACTGCCCAAGCATTCACATAAACACTTTGTTTTAAAATTCTGTTGAGTCGTTCTTGCTAGAGGGGGTGTGCCCATATGGGCACGTTAGCCGTTCCGGCCACCGGTCTGCATTCTGCCGAAAAATCTCTCGAACCATCATAGTTCTCATTTTTATTGCGCAATACGCCATATATTGTTGCATATACCTATAGTACCTCTTTTATTTGGCAATTTGAAGTAATTTCAAATCATTATAATATATTTTTTCGGTTTAAAGATTTTTTTTTTTGGCTGTCCAAAGAACTTAACAGTAAAAAAACTCAGATTTGAAAACAGTTATTGACTAAAAAAACACGTTATCAATGAGTTTATTAACAAAATTATTCCTATATTGCTGGTAGAGTCTTTGAATGCTATAAATTGGATTTTCAATAGCCAAGTATGATAAAATTTCATTGACGGCGAAGACCTCTGCACTTAGCATATTCTGAGCGCGCGCAGGAAGAATATTCTTCATAAGAACATCGGCGTTAATGAAACGGGACAAATTGGTTATCACTGCCATCATACCTTATGTCATCAGACTTTCTATGATTGGTTGCACTTGATCGGGAATGTAAAATACGACCGCCAGGTCTGGGAAAGGTACATCTTCGTTACAAAAATGCTCTTGCAATTACTTGTGCAATCTCTCGCCTAAAGGCTTACTGCGGTATATTTGAACCATTACTTTCCGTACAGATCCAGGCATTTACAATGACAGCATCGAGGAGATAGCTTCATGTGGACCATCACCATTTTTTCCTCTGATAACATTCCTGTACCTGTTGATATTTTGATCCGTGAGATCAGTTCCGCCCATCTAAATATTGTAGCTAGAGACCACTGCCGGCTGCCTAACTTGTACCATTTTTGAGGTAACGCTTGGGAATCTCGTCATCTTTGTGAGCAGGTGTACACATTGGCAAGGTGACGTGACGGTCACTACCAAATAGTCATTCTAGGTACCTAACAACAACAATATTCCCTTTTTTCTTCCGTGCGAAAGCATGGGAGCAGCGGGGCGGTTCAATGGTTGCTTGTTAACTTTCGCCTTGATTGTCTCCTTGCGACTTACAACCAGGGATTGGAAAAGTTGATAACGAGTTCAATGTGGTCGATGTGATCAAGGTTCAATCTCCTTTTTATTGTTTCAAAGTTTTATACGCGATACAAAGCGCGTCACCATGAGCTTCATCATTTTATTTATCAAGCATCCTTTCCCCTTCCACCATGCCCTAGATTTTAGGGTATGTTTACGAGTGGTAGAAAATAGCCCTATCTTCATACTAGGTAGTTGAGCAAAGTATAACGCAAGCACCATGAATAAAAGTGTTGAATAGTATAAAATGAATTTTTTGTGCTAAAAATTAATGGAAATATTACAAAAAAATACAGCAAAAAATACTGAAGTCGTTAAAATCGAGGGACATAAGAAAAAATGAATTATTGACAAAAACTTAGCGTTTTACATCGAAATTATTTGATAACAGACCCAATAACGACGTTTGTAGCGAAGGACACCCGCCAAAAAAGACACCCCCGGCTACCGGCTAGCGTGCCCATATGGGATCACTCAAAAATATATTCAAATTCCTTGTCTCATACGAAAGATATCACAATTCTGGCAAAAGAAACCGAAGTTGACAACATTCATTATGAGGATAAGATTAAATACTTAGCTGAGTATAAAAAATAAAAAGGAAAAAAATTGCATTTACTGAAGACACTTCGCTATATTTTCTCTTTTGCCTCCTCGAACAGAGTGAGTAAGAATATCTATCATTCCACAGTCAACTGCAGGTACAAATGTTGGCCGTAAGCACACGAACCGAATAAATTAATACATTGTAATCATTCTTGGCGAAAACAGCATGCTCTATAATGTTTGGGTCGGAATTTATACGAAATTCTTTAGACCACTGCAGCTGTGCCCATATGGGCACGCTAGCCGTTCAAGGGTTAGGCTCAAGTTTTGCCTCCTCATCTCCGTGTATTCTGAAACAACTCTCTAGATATGCATTCAAATTCCTTTTTCGAGAATCCATGGTTTTCTCATTTTTCTCCAGCATTTTTTCGTGCAGTTTACGCCGCGTAAATGCCCATGACATTGCGAGATGCCCATGCGAGATCACTGTAAATCACAATAACTGTAGCCAAAATAGTACTTCGAAATTAGTGATGGGTATGTGTTCACATCGACAGAAAAGTTGAAACTGAAGGGGACCAAAATGTTACGACCGGAATTTGGATGGGCTTTAAAAGAGGAGTAATATTTACCCATGGAAATTTGGGTATTCCCCTGGATAACCTGTTGGGTAGGGTTGGAATCCGTAAAGAAAATGTGAAATGTTTGGATTTTGAGCGAAAATGCATACTAGCGGCATGCGGCTAGCGGCGGACCTGCAATAAAATCCGTCCAAAAGGAAGCGGGTGAAGGGTAAAGACCTCATCTATTAACACGTGCAGCTTCACTTGCAAGCCAGACCGCCCCTAGAAAAGCAATAAACTCAAGTTGGGTGGAGCGTCATGTGGCAAAATAGCAAAATGACAAAAGATGGCAAAATGTCCCGACTAAAGACCCCTTCCCACTTCCCTGAGGTCCCACACGTGTTCGGGTAACGGGTCTCTTGCCCCTCCGGATTGAAAGAAAGAGAAGGCGGTTGTGGGTTTCCCTGGTAGCAGTGCATGTAGCCTGTCGTATTTACTTCAAAATATGTATTACCAAATGCTATTGAAGTCGTTCTGAGAAGCGATCGACGAAAATATTTTATCTCCTCTCCCAGCGTCCCAACTTAACCTAATTCAAATTGTTCCGAAATTATTCTACTCGTCCACACACAGGTAAAGTTTGGAGGATTACTAAGTATAAAATAGGTTTTAAAAATTCTCAAATTCTTATTTTTGTGATTCTGACCCATGAAGCATTGGGAGACGCAATTTACCATGTGCCTACTCTGCGCTGATGCTAGCGTGTCGAAGCTCACGTCTACTGCGGCTAGGAACATAAATCGCTGTTATTCGCTGACTCGCACAGATTTGCAGCTGATTTCTTTACTAATATAATTATAATACTGTATTTTATTGTCACAGTTAGGCACGTATAATTGAAAATTAGACGCGCCGGAAGGAAAATGAGGCACAAAACATCCTTATAAAATACAATCAATACAACCACCTAAAAATCACACTCAAGTAATTAGTTCAGGCTTATATTCGTCGGAGTGTGCGGTATTCATAATTAAAATAACTTTATTTCAGTCCATAAAAATTCCATAGAATCACCTAATACGGTTAAAAGGTGAAACGAATATGACGAATGCGGGTTTTTAGTTGATTATCACGTCCCTTTCATGCTCTTAGGATACATCTGCCACAAGTACAGGTCAGTGGGTCTAGAACAAATAGTCATTATATAAAGCATGCGGCCAGTTGACCATTTGAAATTGTTCTAAAAAAATTAAGTTTATCACCCATTTCATTAAAATGAAAAATTTCAAAATCAAAATCACTAAAATATTTAAAATTAAAGACATTTTCAACGAACTAATAACTACCTCCTCCGCCCACATAAAAGTTTCTGTGCTCTTTGCTTTCGTATTTAAATTTTCTTCCCGTTAGACCAATATACACCACACTACCATCATTGCAAAAAATACTTTGTACTCGCAATTTTTATCCTCATCCACATTCTGTGATTATAATAAATTTTTTTGGACAAAAACCAAGTAAATTTAATACGATATCCTAACGCCACGTCGATGGGAAAGCCATTTAGATGCTCGTAGTAATTTACGGTTTTCAAATGAAACCTCAAGAGCCACACAATCAGTCACTCCGCCTCCTAGACGACGAATATCTTTTCGATAGAAGGGTGGAATTTACATTCCCGCCTGGGCCCATGTACATCCGAAATTACCTCCCCAAGATTCCTCGGAAATTTTTGGACCAGCACAGTTCCCACTCCCCATGCGACGCAGTTCTTAATCATAATAATATACTTACTCTACGCCAGGATGTACGGTATAAGCACTAAAACTTTCAATAAGATAGCGCAAGAATTATGCGACCAATACGCCACGATAATGCAAACACGACCAGTTGAAGGGGAGGGAAACGTCTTCTAAACAAAATCCGGCTTGCTGATTAACACCACTCGAGGAAGTGGACCAGTTCTCGCTGTCAAAGGATATTTCATTTCTGAGGACGAATGTTCGCGCACGTGCTTAAGACACGAATGCACTCGCAGCTAATCTGGCGCCTATGAGCGCTCTGACAGCGCACTCTTTGGCCGGGCTCCAATATCTCTCCCGCAAGAAATGAGAAGACGGTGAACGCACGTGATCAGCAATTTAAAGCGAGGCGTCTCGAGGAGCGCCCAACTAACTTCACGGTCACCTACCCAAAGGGAGCCAGCCACTGCCCCACATTCGCCCGACAAATGAAAACTTTTCCAAAACCCTCTTGTTTGACGGTCAATTCTTTCCTCGATGAAATATGCAGGCTTCTCCCCATGCCAGGAGAGTTTCTCCCACGCCTTCTGAAGTGCCATATCAAAACAGCGAGCATTTTGGAGAATATTTGACGATGCATTCAGCATTGGCGGCCTCGGATCCAGCCAACTTATTTCCTAGCCTTTTCCGCAGAACGAGGGTTCGAGCCCCAAGAGGGAAACATTTTTATACTTTGGGTATAGGCATTCATTGGCAAGGCTCAAATATACTGTTTTCGGGTGCAGGTAGACATTGAAAATTAATTAAGGGAAAAAGTTTCAATTACGTCGATATAGAGATAAGAAAAGAAAATTTAGCACACAAAAAAATGGCTTTTTTTCGAAATATAACAAACAGAACATTAGCAACCGGAGCACGTCAAACCAATAGTTTCATCCTCTATAATTGTACTCGCGAGGGATAGGTGCTAATAACGAGATGCAATTAAATATATTTTCAAATCGTATTACATATTTGCTATTTGGTCGGTCTGAGAAGGACGCTAATTTGACAGTCACACCTTTATCATAAGGTAGATCCGCATAGATTCATACTTCTACATTTTCCGTGGTAACGAAGGTCCAAAGACAATCAGTACTGCAACATTTAGTATAAGCATTTAAGAATAAACAGAGGCCTTAAAATTCTATTGCCAATCATTGATAAAATATGTCAATTTATTCTATTAAAAACAATCATTGAAACAAAAAAATAACAAAAGTTTTAAGTCACTATTTGTTTCTATAAATTGCCAGACCAATTTTGTGAAATGAGTTGATTGTAATAGCGTCTATTGCGGCACTATGAATAGGCAATTACAGTTTAGTGAACGCATTCACGTGTTATGCATATGTTCCTTTTTTAGATCATTCAAACCAAATTCCGCCAAGCCTTGGACAGAATTGACTCTTGTGGTTAACAATATCAAGAAAATTTGGAAAAGCGTCTTAATTTCATTATAAAATGAAAAATACATAGATGAATAGATTACAATCAACTATTTTCCTAAAAGCTTTTAATAGATTTTCTTTTTTCTCTTATCTTAACCTTTTTTAATTAATAATCAAAAATTCCTGTAGTATAGGTCATATATCATTAAATCATAAAAACAACAAATAGATATTTTTTGACCATTGACCAAAGTTATGAAGAAATCAGTAAGAAATAAAGAGCAAAACTTGTCCTCATCTTAATGCTATTATGAGATAAGACACAAAAATCCGTGAATGAATGATCATGCGAGTAAGTCAGGGTCACCGACATAAAAAAGTGAACTTGATGACGACGCCTATGATCTTCCCGTAGAGTAAATGATATTTTCAAGTCGATTGGAATACTCGACGAAGCCAAAGTCTCCAAAGCCGTCCCTGCAAAGGAGTATGTACAGCCAAGCGCGTTATTGGATTAGGAGGGAGTTTTTCCATTCACCCCTTCAATTCAAGAGCGAATGTAATGGAGGAGAAAGCGACCCGAACGAAGCTCGTTTCGGAACACAGTAAAGCCTTTAGCGGCGCCGAGTAAGATAGGGCGGCAAACCGTTTGCAAATTTCTATCTCGTTACACTTTCTAAGCATCCAATCCCTTCTAAAAACATATCCATTCCACACCAACCAACTTGGAACCCAAACTTTTTTAACACGCGCTAAAGAATATGTCACTGTAGCAACATGTCGATCAACTCAAATGTGTCACATATTAGGCAATCACATAGTTACTATTGACAAGTTGGTAGCAATGTGTTGGTAATCCACCATGAAAATTTTTCGTACAATTTAAGTGAAAGCAATCGTTTCATTTAAGTACATAAAATAATTTTGTTACAATAAAATACCTTTCATTCACCTTAGTTCTATTAAAATAAAAACGGAAAAGAGTAGTCATCTGTACCTATCGTTCTCTTTCATAGGTAATCGGAAGAGCTGAAAGTACTTACAGTGAGGACGAATCGTTTTCAACTATTTTTTCCCATACAGTCATTGGTCCGTCTTTGTGGGACTTGCTTTTTTGCCACTGGTAGATGTCCTTTGAATCCTCATCAGCCAATTAGTGACGAGTAAAAAAGGGAGGATAAAATTTTAGTGCAAATTCCAATGCACGCTCTCCTTATTTATTAAAAACTGAACTCCATAATATCGGGTGTTCACAACCGAATTTCTACGAAAATATAGCAAATACTGGAAAATTTCTTTGAATACTCCCCCATGCAAGCAGAGAATTTTAATTCAAAACATTAAATTAATGTCGTTAAACAAAGGAATGCATGTTAAAATATTCATGATTAAAAAAGATAAGACTCTCAGCTCAACCTCTTCCTTTTCAGTGAAACATAACTTAGGAAGCAGTTGCAGAAAAATATTTATCCAAACAAAAACGGAGCAAAATATCGAAGATTGAAGAATTTCGTATGATGTTAGAAAAATGTCATTCTTTTACCTTTTCATCTTTACACTACCCCGCCTCAATACGCATATTGCGGGAGGTGCTAGGAGACGAGCCATTAGCCAGTTAATGTAACAGCAAATCAAGTCGTAGTTAAGGTGATGAGACTGACTTCTAACTTTTGCTCAAGTGTTTCTTTTATTTTTCCACGGGAAAACGAATTCCAATAATATACCTTAGGGAAAGTGTTGAGGGAAATGAATGAGCCTTTTCATATTACGATGTACCAATTTCGTATGCGTAGATAAAAAAATCTTACTTTTAACAAACTAGTAGTAAGTGGAAATATAACTCAAAGTAGATCGATGCTAGGAGAAAATAGTTCACGTAGGGCTCGAGAAGGAGAGTTCTACTATCTAGTCGTGCTAGCTCACCAATGACCAGGTAACGATCAGAGTAATTACGATCTGAAATGGCCACGAGGGTGGCTTGGTCGCCTTGACTCCACATGCAGATGTTCACGAAAGCGATGGCGAATGGGGGGCGGTGGATGAGAAATCCTCGAAATGGTCACCGCTGAGGGCGATGAGATAGACAACGAATGAGCCCACGAGGCGGAAGGAGTGAGCAGGACTTGAAAAAACAGTAAAAATTGAAAAAATGTTGCGTTAAAGGCAATGGTTATCGGTGCTCAGTCATTTATACAGATTAAAGATAATTAAAAAAAAGTCACGGGTTGTACTTTGAGTTGGTGAACTCAACGACCGAATGAAAAATACATGAAGAAGACTCGAAAAGGGGTGAAAGGAATCCAAGCGACAAAAACATAAACTTCTTGCAGAAGCAGCTAGACGAAGTGAAAAAATAACGGGACTAAATCACAAAGAAAATAGAGAAAAATTTCATTGCAGGATTGATCAACTTCAATAATGCTCTCATATTTAGGCGATAATGAGAAAATCTTCGACTACGGTTCACGAAAAAGTATAAACATAGTAATTGATATAGGGCTTCATTGCAAAGCATACATTTCTACATTAAAGGACCTTACAATGAGTCCGGTTATTAGAGCTGTCTCGTTTAAATGTCTCCTTGAATTACTAGGGAGTGCAATTTTTATGACCGGGGAGTTATTTTTCCGTTATTTGCCCTTAGGACAACCGGTTAATCAGGTAGATTCACGCTTAACGCCGCAGGGGAAAATTACGTTGACCTTCAAAAGTATTCATGTAGCTTAACCGTTCAAATTTTGAATTTAGGGTTGAACTAACAGCTATACAATTCACCGATTCTTTGGCTAATATCCAATGAACGCGCAAAAAAGGAAATTACTTGAAGAGACTGTTTTTTATGTCAAGAAATCCATGCAAAAACAAAAATGTCCTCAAACTCGCATGGCGATACATTTCTAATTCAGAAAACTTATGCCCTGATTAATTTATATCTAGCGAGATTAGCATTCATATCTAAACTTCTCGTTTTTCATCTTCCTGTGCACACATTCTTACGGCTGACGACAGAGTTTAAATGCAAATCCAAAATTGAAATAAAACCGTTTACCACCGGTAGCAGGATATCACAGATCGAATGAAAATATTTCTCAACCCCTGGTCGTGACCAACCTTGACTAGTCATACAGATTCTTTAAATATTCCAAATTAAACTAAAAAACCATTCACATTAAAACACCAAATCCGCTACTACAGCGCCTCAGAACTAGAATCCAAATTTACGCTGACCGATTCTCAAAACGAGGTGTAATATGTGGCTACCAATTTAATAGAAGCTGAACCGTATTTTTAACCTCGACAGACGTGCAAAAATTAACGTGGATTATTATCTATACTTGGTAAAAATTTAAATATACTCAATATAAGACATCCATTAAACCGGCCATGGAAATTCCACTGATTATATTTTCTAACTTACCATTCTACAACAAAAAGTTGTGTTATTATCACTGCATGTTATATTAATTATCCATAAACGCAGTCTCTTCATAAGAGTTACTAGCAATCCCCGCCAATGTACACAATTCAACTTCATATCAAAGCATCAGCCGTTACCAGCATAAATGCCTGAAGCATACGGGGACCATTAAGACCCCGACCTTGAAGTGATAAGGACATAAAGAACAGAAGAACATATGCAATGTGAAAATAACCCTGTAACAACGCTCGTAGGATTTTTGAGCACTGTAGGTATTTTTTAGACTAGAGGGTAGGTCATCTAGCGGGACTATCAATGATTTAATTAAACGTAGCCTCCGAGGAAATCCGCAATGCGACAGATACAAGAAAGTAAGCTTAGAATCGGTCATGACGGAAAATAGCGTTATTATTCCCAAAACGCGTGCTCCAGAGAAAGAAAAGATGTCAAACATTATTAATACTGCCAATAAAATTTAATCGCTGAGTATACAAAAGCTTGGAAAAGAACCAACCGAAACTCTAACTACAAAATATGACATTAACCTTGTTGTAGATAATTGCCGTAGCGTAAAAAACAAGCGCGCCGACATCGAGCATATTTTTCAGAACGCAGACGTGGTCATGGGAACAGAGAGTTGGCTTACGGAAGATAGAAGCGATAGCGAAGTTTTTTCCTCCACAGTATAAAATTTACAGATGCGATCGACGCAATAGAACAGGTGGCGGAGTTTTTATAGCAGTTGAATCACATTTACACAGTGCCGCCCACGAAATAATTGACAACGAAATAGAAAGCGTACGGTGTACAATTAAACAACGAAACAAAAGGAGTATTCATGTTTGCTCCTTTTATAGACCGCCAAACTCCGAAGTCGATAATATGTACCTTCTAGAAAATCAAATATCCGAATTTACTCAGAGAGACAGTAAAAGTGTAATAGTAATCGGGGGGGCTTTTAATCTTCCATCCATAAACTGGGATACTTATACTGTAAAACCGAATTCAAGGAATAGAGAAATCAGCGAAGTATTACTCAGCATGCTTGCAAATCAATCTCTTGCCCAAGTAGTTGACAAGCCTACGAGAGGAAATAAGATATTAGACCTTATAGCAGTAAGCCATCCTAAGTTGATAAAAGAAATCGATATTATTGACGGTATAAGCGATCACAGAGTAATTTTTGCAACGTTAAAAATTGATGTAGTGTCAGCCGTAAAACCGAAACGCAATATTTATTTATTTGATAAATGCAACTTCATAAAATTTGGCGAGATGCTAAATGACTCCTACAAAAAATTCGTAGTTACATCAAAGGACCAAAGCACAGACGTAACATGGAAAAACTTCTTAGAAATTCTGCGCCAAGCGATAAACGAACATGTTCCGCAAAAACTGAAATGTGATAATAAGGAACCTCGCTGGTACAACAACGACGTCAGAAGGGAACTTAGGAAACAGAGAAAACTATACAACTTGTACAGAAAGTCCATTACGACACGTAATAAATTGAAGGAACTTGAAGCTAAAGAAAGTTACGCTGCGCAACGCTCAATAACCAAGAAATCAATGCGCACTGCAATGCGAAAGTTTAAGAAAAGAGTACTTGGAGAATTACTTGAAGAGAATCCGAAATCATTTTGGTCGTACGCGAGAGAGCTTCAGGGAAAACATTCAACCGTAGATTCGTTATTTGATAAAGATGGTAAACTTGTCACCGAAAACATGGACAAAGCTAACTCTTTAAATTCCCACTTCGAAAGTGTATACACTACTGACGATACTCAATTCAATTTAGACATCCCACATACTGACGAAACGATGGAAGAAATATCTATACAACGTGATGGGATAACTAAACAACTACAATCCATTAAGAATAGTAAATCTCCGGGTCCGGAGGGAATACCCGCGCGTGTCCTCAAGGAGTTAGCTCCAAAGATCGCACCTTACTTAGAGATCATATTCAATTAATCACTCTCCGAAGGGAAGTTACCGCTAGACTGGAAAATTGCAAGCGTTACGCCCATATTCAAAAAGAGAAACAGACATGACCCAGGCAACTACCGTCCGATTTCAATAACATCGATTATTGGCAAGATAGTTGAGCATATCATCCTTAGTAATATCATGACTTTCTTGGACAGACGTAACTTCCTCCATGACTGTCAGCACGGATTCCGATAAGGTAGATCATGCGAAACACAGCTCGCGCTCTTTCTTCACGACGTTTTAAAATCTGGTGAATCGAAAAGACAAGTTGACGCACTATTTCTAGATTTTAAGAAAGCTTTCGACACTGTACCTCACAACAAACTTTTATACAAATTACACTCATGCGGATTAAACGAGACAGTTGTAAACTGGATACGCGACTTTTTCAGAGATCGTAAACAAAAGGTAGTTCTTGACGGAATTAGCTCTGAGGTTGTAAAAGTTACATCAGGTGTTCCACAAGGAAGCGTAATCGGCCCCCTGTTGTTCATTATATACATTTATGATCTCTGCTCCCGCATTAGCAGTAAAATACGTTTATTTGCTGACGACGCTGTCATCTATCGCGAAATTTGTGATCACTCTGACTATGAAATTCTATCATCTGACTTAAACAACGTTCATTTGTGGAGCCAAGAGTGGGGACTCAAACTTAATCTGAGCAAATGCATGGCGTTACATTTCTTGCGAAATTCGTCCAACTCAAACCATGTTTATGCAGTGGATGGTATTAACATAAAGGAAACAGACGAAGTGAAATACCTGGGAGTTACGATAACCTCGAACCTCACGTGGGGTACACATATAAAGCATATTTGCGGCATAGCCCTGAAGAAATTAGGATTCGTCAAGCGTATTGTGGGAAGATTTTCGGATGAGAATGTGAATGAAAGGTGCTATTTCGCTCTCGTCCGACCGCACCTTGAATATGCAGCGAGCGTATGGGATCCCGTGCAGAAAAACTTAATCCGCGAACTGAATAAAATACAAAGGAAGGCTGCGCGTTTCGTCAAAAACTGCTACGGGCGTACAGACAGTGTTACCCAGATGTTAAGCGAATTAGGCTGGGAGCCATTGAAGACTCGGAGGCTGCGCGCTAGGCTTAGATTGCTTGAACAATTGAGAATGGATATCTTTGAGACCGACACAGAGAACATAATATTAGAGCCACACCATATTTCCAGGTACGATAGAAGCGATAAATTAAGAGAGGTGTTTTGCCGAACGGATAGATATAGGAATTCGTTTTTCCCCTGAACCATAAAGGACTTTAATAAACGCTGGTACCAACCTCGTTAGAGTACTTCATTTATTTATTTTTTTAGCTGGAAACGGCTGGTGTCCTAACACCCCCTGCCACACGCCTTTTAGGCGGCTTGCGGGGTATCATATAGATGTAGATAATTAAAGGTTAACAAACAGGGGCCTCCAGAATATATTACTTTGCCCCACGAATATTACATCCCTCGACTATTTAACACTTAATCTAAAGAGAGTTATAATGAAGATAATGCTATTTAGATTATTGAATCTTTCCATTACTGATTTGAATACGTACCACTGATATGGAACGGAAACCGACTACTGCTCCCAAGTATCAATACTCAATAAAAATACGCGTTCATTAGCACGAGTAGAAATGCCGCATCAACTACACAACCGCACTGAGTCACTTGATTTCGTCACATACCACATTTAAAAATATGAAAATGCGGAAATTTAGATAAAAAGTACGTCATAAAATTACTCGTTCCGTAGTTAATTTGTCAGACTGTATGCGCACACTGCAGAGTACGAGTCCTGTCGTCATTATTTAATTCCAAGATAAATTTATGAAAAATACAAAGGTAATATCTATACGCAAAAAAGATACATGGTTAAATTTTTAAAGAATTCAATGTGCACAATCTTAAAATTAGAAATACTTTATCTAAACTTGTGATGGTGATGAAATGGCTACATGATGAATTTACCTGAATTTAGAAGTTAAACCCTGGAGTATTCGCGCCCCTAGGCGCAACGGGCGATCGGGAACTGTCTGGCGGGAGGGAATCCTCCGTCAGCAGGAGTCTTCTATCTTACGGAGGGTTCACACGCAGGGGTTACATAGATATGGTTTATGCCGTTCTTGACGTCTTCGAGAGCTTGAATTTCACCAAACACAAAGAGGTGTCACAGGAATAAGGCTGTGAGTCACAAAGCGGCCACGCTTAGGTTCAAAGAGGCGAGGGACAGTCACAACAAGATAAGGCCGACATCAAGTACCTTATTAATCCGTCGCCGACATCAAACAAACCTGACAGCAAAAACTGCCCGTGTTTACCCCAACGATATCGAAATGGCACGAAAGATCTATTTTTTCCTATCTCACTTCCACGAAGAAAAATGTCTCATAGGAAGTTCGCACACCACTAGTTTCCTATCTCTTCCCCGTCGTTTAGACTGCAATCTTCCAACAGTGGGTCCAGGAGGAAAATCACAGTTAATGACAGCACGAGAACACCACTCCGATACTCCGTCCGCTCAGGCTAGTGGGGGGTCTTAGTCAATGAATCACACAACAACACTCGAAACACATCGTGGTGGTGCTCTTCTCCCAATCGGCACAGTAGCCGGTAACACTTCCGTGCCCGACACGGGGACCGAACGAAAAAAAAAGAACCACGCCGCGAAAACAAAAACATCAACAACACCACGGCACCTGACGAACAAGTCCCCGGACGTCGCTTGCTCTTACTCGCGGCCGCCGGCACAGACTGAGGCACTATCTCCCCTTCCCTGATCCCTCCGCAGTCAAAGCCACCTCCTCCGAGAATCTCTTCCTCCGCCCTCCCCTCCCGTGCTTATCCGCCCCCCTCCGCCGCCCTTCCCCACCGAGTGCTCCGCCTACCTCCCTATACCCCTCCCGGCCACCTGCGTAACCACGCGGCGAAAAACCCACCCCTCCCCGCCCTTTGCCCCCCCCTCACGTGCTTCCCCGTCCCCTCAACCAGCCAACTCCTTCCCGCCCCCTGCGCTACCAGCCCTATACCCTCATCCCCTACGGTCCCCACCGCTGGCGTTTACCCTTGTTGAATAGGCAAGAAAAAGTACCGGTATTTTTGTGACGAGTTTTAAAAAGCAATAATAGTACTGTCTCGGTAGTACCCGCGAAAAAATACCGGTATGCCGGTACTTTCAGAATTGATAAAATATGTAAATAAGTTGAGATTTAACGTTTGATTTACCCTAATTGTCCGGTATTTCGGCAAATTAGCGTAACATACAGGAAGAATGCACCGAAAAAATCATTAATTGGATTTTTTACGAAAATTTGTCGGAAAAATACATGGAGGCTAGATCTCTAATAGAGAGAAGGGTGATAGCGATGAAGTTTTTAATGGTGATGATTTTGGTGCATACCATTAAATTTGGTGTTTTCCTTGCGTGCATGAGGTGTGACGTTCTCTCGGGAACTCTATCAGATGACTTGTTTTCCTAGAGCCACCGGTTTTTTTCCGACTCGAGACCAACATTAGAAACGTCTTCTGCCGAAAACTTATGTTGAAAAGTCTTCTTATTCACAGAGCTTACGTTTGCAGCCTGAGATTACCTAGAAAAAGCTCCTCTAGTATTAAGACATTTAATTTTATGACTTTACACTACAAGAATCGGTGTTAGTTATGGCTAAAATACTGCGATCGAATAAAATTTGACGTGTAGGTCGCTGTTCCATTTTTGTCAAGGAAGAAATACATGAGTGGACTTCCATAACTTTGACTTTTCTTGCCTTATTTGAGTAAATAAATATCGTCTATATCAATAATTATAACATTTGTGTCGAACTCAGTTTTTGTAGAAGTACCGTTAAATCATAAGAAAACAAGAAATAAACTAAGGAAGAAGTGTTAATAATTGAGAGGCAAAATTAATTTGGCCTTCTTTTGGTGGTTCACTTGACTGGTTGTATGTACAAAAACGAGAAACGGATGAACATTGCTAATATATTAAAAAAGTTGATAACCAGTGTAAACAAGCTTAAGCTTGATAGAAATGCCTATATCATTAGAACATCGCTATTCTTCAGTCTCTTCCTACGTTGACCAATTGTATTATTGCTTACATTATCTGTTGAAATTAAAATAAATAGATGGTATTATTTTTAGTGCGCTTAAATACAAGCTTGATATATTATCCACACTCAATTGTTTAAGTAGCTGGGTAGGTAGTTGATTGGTAACACACAAGTTTGCAGCGCCGTCGAAGTACCGCTATTTCTAGTACCGGTACTCCGGTGGTACCGCTAAAAAAATACTGGCCAGTACTACCGAAATAGAAAAAAAATAGTACTCGGTACTACCGAATACCGCTATTTTTGCCCATGCCTATTGTTGAAGTCGTTTGCTATTACCATAAGTCTTCTTGAGAGGGCGTTATCTACCCCTCCCACGATAGGAAAGTGAAGGCGGGGGGCGTGGCACTTTACCCCGTCCGCCACATTCCTGTTTAGCAGAAATACATGGTTCCCTAGGGGAAATCCATAAAAGGATACTCAATATTTTCCCTACTGACAGCCGGAAAAAGCCCTTCACACCAATGAGCGAAGATTATTTGTTGAATATGAAACCGGAAAAATGTATATTTTGGATTAAATATACGATTCAACCACGGTGCGGCAAATTTAAAATATGACGAACGACAAGTCACTAGCGACAATTGCAACTAATTATCGGCTGTAGGCTGAAAAATAACTAATGAGTTCATGTGAAACACAAAGTATATAAAATTTGATATTCACAGCAGAATTTGTTAAACCAAATTCAATTATGAAAGTAAATAAAAAAGAATAAATGGACTAAAGAAGAATTAGAGGATACTGAATGCTACGATAATAATTACGTTTAAATGCTATTGCGTTCATCACATGATTTTATTTGGCTAAATATCCGTCAAAAATATACATGATCGTGATTCAAGGAAATATGGTTTAGCAAGACATAATAACAACGATTACATCGGGAACCATGCCTACCATTACTTATCAATGCTCTACAAAAAGAAGTATTGACGAGAAAATTGTAGCACACCGAAGTCAAGCTTCGATTTTCATCACCAGACATTTTTACGGATATGTAACTTCAATATCTAAAAGTTACATAGTGTAAATCATTTCCGAAACTACTGCCAATAACCTCATGGCCATCAAATCGTAAGGGCTTCCTCATCAAAGGAAAAATTTGAGCACCATACCAAATCCACATATACCTTGCCAACCACCTTCAGAGTGTATCGCAGGCGGATCTAGGGGGGCACGTGACCCTCTCGGAAACTTAAAAAAATATGCAAAATTTTTAATACGGTCCTAAAAATCCTGGAACCGCCACTGAGGAGTATGGCATGGGGTGATGAATCACCAGCATGCACCTACGAATTGTCATCAACATGTCCTAGAGATTGGAGATGACCGAACGCCACGCCTGTATTTTAGTGTGGGGATATTAAAAACCTAGTAATTACTGGCCTACATTACTAACCTCCATTTTTTTGGACTCAGCAAAGGCGAACGCCTTTTTCGAAAGAATTTGAAAAATTTTGTTACAGTATCGACAAAAAAATCACATAAACCATTGGAAAACCACTTTCCGAACGGAAATTAAGATTCTGGTGCGCATATATAGCAAATTAGAAATCTTGTGATTTATCCATGGGATAAGGAGTGTTACTGCTCATTCGAGAGTTACTAGGAAAGATAAGGGCCTTCTTCGCTGTCGCTGAGGGTTCACCCCCGCCGTCCACGCCTCGCGTTCAGGGATCCCTCATTAACCACCGTCGGCAACTTCAAAAGACATTGACCACCAGAGGCAATGCGTGAGAGCCACTTTCGCAGGCATCAGCGAAACCGTTATCGAGAAAATCCAATGCGATTCCTTTTTGGTCATCAGGGGAAAACCCAATTAGAGAAACGGCGTGGAGAAATTACCACAAGAGAAACAGAAGGCACGAAAAAATCTCAAGGTCGCGTTTGGGGAAAAAATAACAACGAAACGTTCAACAACGTGAAAAAACTCAACTTGCGTCAGTAATGCATAAGGAAAGGATAAGCTTCATTCCACAAACCATAATGTTGGTAATATGTATTATCATTAGGAAAAAGCATAGGGATATCCTGACCATGAAGTGATCCCATTACCTTGTTGCTGCAGGCTCGTGATCATGGGATGGATCTCTGGGGGTAACGACACAGTTGTATTGGATTTAGGATTGCCGCTAGCGGTGCCTGTGGCAAGTGTGTGATGCTGAGTAATTGAATCAATGGCCTAGAGGAAATGCTTTGTTTACAGAGCAAACATTTGTTCATTCCAACTCAAGCGGCATCGTAATGGTCGAAAATAAATTCTGTTTGAAGGAAAGAAATGTTAGCTCAGCTTTAAGAGCCACCACAGACACCGACTATACCCTAAAACTAGATTGCTTGAACACTAAACAAAAGACATTATTCGGAGCGATTTGGAGAACTTCAACTATGAATTTGGCTCTATTTTTTGGTCTGACAGAGCCAAAAAAATGCGAGGGATAATCTTTTTCCCGTGGTCCGGCCATTATAACCCCAGTAAACATTTTTAAAAACTTGTAATTTGAATATTAATGTATACACCTCCCAGCTAATTTCCTGCACAATCGGCTTTCGTACTCAGAGATTTGCCGTGGTCTGCTGACAAAGTTACCTCCGTCACAGAAGATACCCAATGCTCTCTGCCAAATCTCCACTTAGGGTCTGCACTGCCTGCAGTGCGTTGCATCTACCAAAATACGTGCTAAGTAATAATACCACATTAGAGCAAATCCATGTCTTTCACGAAACATGAGGACTTAATTTAATTAAAAATTCAATTGATACGTAAAATCAACTCGAAAAATAAAAAATATATAAAGTTTAAAAACATAGTTGTATTAAATGACTTGAATCGTAAGATATAACTCGTACATTAAAACTGCACTTGCGTGAATTACACAGAGGTAAAATTATATACTTCGATTGGGATTTGAGCTCAGATTTCCCACATTCGTGTCTTATGATCTTACCGGAAAAGGAATAATGGATCCAATCCAGATCAGATCCAGAAAAGGATCCAATGAAGTAGCTCAAGACCAAGAAATCCGGATTTTATAAAGGTCAAGGAAAGCGATTTCCCTTTTTTGCTGAAATTTCCCACACATAAATCGGTTTATCCGTAACGGTAGACCTCGCTAATCAGTATGCGGTTATTTCCATGAAATCAAACTTTAAATTTGCAAATATTCGAAAAAAAGAGGTTTATTAATACTTCCCAGTAGCAGCCACCATAAAATTCTCATTAAACTTCCGCCAAGAGCCCAGTAACAAGGTCGCATGGGCCTCTTACAAAGCTTTTTCACCGCCTTCAACCCCATCTATCCATGATAGTCATAAGTAGGTATCATGCATATATGTGCTACTTTCATCACATACCCTTAGGAACCCTATCCTCCGCATGAAACCCTTTTTCTCCCACGATCACCCGTATATTATTAATGGTGCCCGTGGTGGGTCACGGGGAAATACTTAACATGCGGTTTTATAAACAGAATTTAGTGTCTCCAATGTAGGAATAACTCCCCTTTTCAATAAATTTTTATCCTAAATCTTTTGTGTAGCGCAATTCATTAGCGCTTGTTCGAACAGTTTGCGGTTAGCGGTTTTATAAACAGAATTTAGTGTCTCCAATGTAGGAATAACTCCCCTTTTCAATAAATTTTTATCCTAAATCTTTTGTGTAGCGCAATTCATTAGCGCTTGTTCGAACAGCTTTTCATGATTGTTCAAGGAACAATCACGAAGGAAGAATGCTTTTCCCTTCAGAGGTATGGTGTAAATATCCGGGTAACGTTTGATTTCGCCGAAGCTATTAATAAATTAAGGCTTAAATAAGCTCAAAGGATTTATTTACCCCTGATTTCTCAGCAGAACCCCGGTTAAACACTAAAGAACACCTTTCTTTTGTCCCAACTCTTAAGCAGTGAATTTGCATTCAACGGCATGAATTTTGGAAAATCGAAGCCGGAGCAAAGAGATCCATTGGTCTTTTGTACTCAAGAAGAGTGAGTAAACGTAAAAAAGGAGATATAAAAAACCACCCCCATTGCTTCCTAAAACGATCTTCTCCTTTAGAGCTTATATAGCCAGTAAGGGAGGGACACTGAATGAGCCCGACCATTCGGAAGAGATCGCTCCTCAAGAAAACGCATTTGAGCTCCACGCGGGGATGAAAGAGGACTCAACTCATTTCGCTGAACATGAACTGCGATTCTTCCTCGGCTCAAATCTCCTTTTCTTTCCTCCCTTAAGGTTCAAATTTTTATTTCATTCTACAATTTTTTATTCATGTTATCATTTTGTAGAGTGGGAGAATACACAATATTATGATTATTATCATCATTTTAACGAGAGTAGAACCAAATTGGTGCTCCGAAAAGGGATTCATCTTTCTCTTCCGTGGATCCGAGTTGATGTCCCGTCAGTGGCAGAGTTCCTCTCAGTGCCACAGCCGAAGAGCAGGCCCGGACATAGAACACATAGCGGTGTTCGCTCTTGACTAGTTTTTAAAGTATCCCGGGACTAGCCGCGGTGATAACTTTTACGGGAGTCACCCGCAATGAGCCACAGAGAAAATAATCATCCGCCTTGACCGGGATTCAAACCCGGATCCCACGATTTCCGGTCGAGCGCTTTAGCCAGTTAAGCTACCGAGGCTGTGGCGCTGAGCGCACGACTTGGACTGCTAGTGGCATCATATGCCCAACAGTCCAGCCACACCTTGTCCCGAAGTGTCCGCAAATATCCACAGGGAAGAATGACGCATATGTAGCTTAACTGGCTAAAGCACTCGACCGGAAATCAGGGGATCCGGGTTCGAATACCCGTCTAAGCTGATGATTTTTCTGTGGAACTTTCGCACGATTGTGCATTGCGGGTGACTCCCGTAAAAGTTATCACCGCGGCTAGTTCCGGGATACTTTAAAAACTAGTTTGGGCATTGGCAATGCTGTGAACACCACATGAAAATGCCACCAGCCCAGGCTATTTGACACTGGTGCTTTAGTTAAATTTCTCACAAAAATAATTCGAAGAACTTTATACTTATGCATGTGTCTCGAAGGGAGCATTTTCAAAATTTACAAGAGCGTAAAGGATGGCTCATAATAATTTTCTTAAAAGGCTCTTTCATAGTGTCAAAGATGGTTTCATAGAGATCGGGTTAACAGCTTGCCAAATTAGAGCTTACCAATGAATTGTAATATAACCTCAGACCATCTTATGAACTTCACGAAGGCGATAAAATTTAACTACAGCATGTCTAGTCTATGTGCTTTCTAATCTAGTAACCACCCTTGATCACAGTAAATTGAAATAAATTCACAAAACCCGATTGTCGAACGGAATGGCATTGGATTCCAGAAATCCTGAGGAAGACATGCGGGTCACTCATCGAAACGTTAAGATGTGGAGAATCTTACCCAGTGTGAAATCCGAGAAATCTCCACAGCCACTGTTCCCAAGAAAAGATAGACATTCCATTCCAGTGAAGGTTGACTGAAGGTCGCCACCAACTCGGAGCTAAGGTTAGTAGGATGAAACTAACTAGAAACTTACTCTCGCCGATGTGAGATACAGGAAATTCAGAGGATGGAGTATGGGTGAAGGGGTGGACATCTAAACTATGCAACACCATTTTGGGACCAATGAAATAAATAAAGGCTCTATTAATGGGTCGGAATTAAGGAAATAAATTAGAGGCTCCATTAGATCGGAGAGAAAAATAGTAAGCCTAAAATAAAGAGTTAAGATCATAAAACAGCAACAGATTTTTTTACGGAGTAAAGAATTTCACTTATGTTCTCCATGTGTGAGAAAATCACAAAGGACACCTTAACAATTCATCCCGTGAGCCTTTGTGCTTTCGAGGATTTCACTTCATCTGTTGGCTTAGCGAGAAGATATTTCAGCTAAGACGCACACTTAATGCGCTGGGCTCAAAACCACTCTCTGCTCCAAATCCCATCTTAAATTAGGACTCGCAAAATAAATCCAAAAGAGCTCTGCTATCATCCGAGATAGCAGAAAAACAGGTTACACCTTTGCTTTATTAAGGGTACCATTAAACGAGGCGATATAAGGTTATAATAATCACATAATCAATGACGCAAGGCTCTATACAACTGGGTGAAAACCCTGGAAACTTAATCATTTCTCTGTAAACTCGTTTTCCAATCAAACTGCGATAACAAACATCGTCGACAAAATGGAAGAGACCGTTGAAAAATTGTTTTTCCCTACATGTTTCAATTCCGAAAATTTGGACATACTCGGTTGTTAGCTTTTAAAAGTATACTTTTCATTTTTATCCAATAAAATTGTTAAAAAATAGTGACTTAAATATTGCTCTATCAATTTTTTCGGCAACCGTTCTCTGCAAAAGCGTGAACGAGAACATCCAATGGGAGGTCTTGTGAAGCAAGCGCCTTCGTCCATTTAAAGGGCTCTCTTGAGTCTCAGCAGTGGCGCGTGTTAATAAAGCCCAAAGGTGTGTCCTTACAGTTCCAAAGGTCGGGTGAGGTAACAACACTCGACGCATTGATCTCGTCGTTGTTATTGTGGTGTGTGCTATGGCAAAAGCGGCAATGGACTCGATATTGGATCGACGATATGGAAACGCAGCATCACAGCCTTATCCCAAGGGCGTGTTCGGCCTTCCGAAGCGAATATGTACTCTCTATTCTCCACCAGAGTTAAGGCTCTATTCAACATCCAGGGTAGTCCGAAGGCATTTGAGTTCCCATTAACAGTATACGTGTAGGCCTATTAACCTTCAAAATAAAAAAAAAACTCACGCGGAATGGAAATGAGGGTGGAAATATCGACAGTGTTCACTTTCACGAATGTAGTAAAGAGAAAAATGCTTAGAAAATTAACACAACTGCGACGTCCAGAGGCCGTGAAAAAAGTCCCAGATATCGATGGCCATTAATCGATATCAACACCTCGCCCTCTAAAGTGTCAGGAATACATACATTATATCGCTATTCTGGTATGGAAAACTCAATTTAGACATTTCTATGGAATAAAACCGAAAGATACAATCCAAAGGAAGTGGAATTATTCCATATTGAAATAATTCTCCACGATTATAAAATGTATTTCAATATTACTATGTCATTTTCTTGAATGTAGTAACATTAAAATCTAGATTGCAATAAATTTTAATATCGTGGGTAAATGCAAGTATTTATTTCAATGGGATCATATTGGGCAGGTCAGCTACCAGAGGTTATTGGGTTCAACCCCCCTGTGAAGCATACGAACACCCCAAATGAATATTCTCGAAGTGCGAAATTCACACGCCTGTAGGTTAGTTCGGAGTGAGCTCTACCCTCACCAACCAAAACTAACCTTAGGGTTGAATCACTGAGTGACGAGCATTACAGAAACATGCAAGTCTTTGCACATCAACGTATTGCCACAGAGTATATACAGAGTATATAGTATATACTCTGCGGTATTGCCCTCAAAAAGGGTACCATTTTCACTCGAACGGCCTCCAATTTCTCTCCAAATAGGGATATCAAGTGACTCGTGCTAGTAATTTATAAATTGAAATTAATTTCTTCTGGTGAAAACAATCGAGAAGAGGGTTAAATAGCACCCGATTGAGAAATTTGAAAATCTGAGCTAGATGGCTACGGCTATATTAAAAAAAAGGTATTTTACGTAACAATGCGTTTTTGAAAAATGTAATGAGTTGAGCTATACTTAAATGTCGGAACCAACGAGTCCCACTTATCTGATGAGGCCAGCTCGGTGAAAAATTGGCGGTAGGCACATGACGCAACCTGGATCCTTAGCTACCGAACGCGAGTGAGCTACGACGAACCTGGCGTCAAGCTACAGGAACAAAGGCCCAATCAGATTCATGATGGCGGACGGAATGCACTGAGGAAACTCACGCCCATGCGCACGTTGGGCCGTGGGAGCGTTTTCTCATGCACCGTGGCGACATTAACTAAATAAAACGAATGGCGATAAAATGTAGCAGTGATTTCAAAAATTAGAAGAGAGAAAAACACGGCCGTAGTTAAGAGGTAGCGATTACTCAAGGGATGTCATGCTGCTCGAAATCTCTACAAGCGAATATTTCTCGAACCCGGACCTATGTGGAAGAAAGCCGTGACACTTTTTCTACCTAACCTATTTAGTTTCGGTTAATAACATCCGCATGCAGATCCCGAACATCACTTTGGCGATGTCTCCTTTTAGTAGTGTTACATTTTATCAAAAATGATCGAAATAAGTCGTCACGCCCTATATTATTTATTGCTTTTTAAAGATTTTTTTGCCGTCTTCTACATAGATGGCGCTCGGATCTGGCGAAGGGAAAAGACTGCGGCGATCGCAGTATTTTTACGCAAATCGCACGCGGCAACATTTTGGAGTTTTTTTTTTCAAACTAATTCACATTTTTTATCTATAGAGTTGATTTACAAGGTTACAGGTAAAACATTTAGGCATTTTTTTAGTTTTTAGTGGGGCATTTGTATTGTTTTTCATGCTTATCTATTATGCTTTTTTTGTAATTAATCGTAGCGGGCGTAACTTGGTGGAAATCCATAATCGCAGGAATGGATCAAAAACTTCGACTATTATTATTTCTAAACTATTTCCACATAGCAATTTATTGAGACCTACCATGGTTTCGTTACAGAGTAACATTATCAAGGTGAATTTGTTTTTGATAATGACGAGCCCTTAATAATGTTACTCTGCAATGAAACCATGGTACGTGTCAATAAATTACTAAGTGGAAATAGCAAAGTTGTTGATCCTTCTATTCCTATGCTTTTTTACATAATATTTTTATACATACGATGATTAGTTTTACCAATCTCTGGTGAGATAAAGCAGCTTTTAATTTCACGCTACTTCCTATCCAAGAATATATGCAATGCGTCTTAGAAATGTTTATATATAGATGACATATTTTCGTTCTTCCGAGAGGGATTTCACTGTGTCAAGTTCAGCGAGCGTTCGGATGAGCGTTTTCTGATTCGTAGTGCCGCTGATTGTGCTATTTACGCGAAAAAGTTTATTCAGGAACGGAAAAATACCTTGTTAGTTACGAACATGTGCCCGATTTGTACCAACTCCGTACCTTCCGAAGAGAGGACCTAATGCACTAGTCTCCCGACGCGCACTCGAGAAATTAGGGTGGTTTCCTATTATTTTTTTAATTGCCTAAATCGAAAGATTATTACTCCTCCAGGGTTATTCCACTACGTATGGCCGGCCGTAAGTTTCTTATAGCCTGACCCGAAATTACGGCCTATACCCACTCCACTCTCGAGGGGCCATATCGTATGGCCCGGCCATAAGTCTTAACGCCCTTTTTTAGGTGGGTATGAGAATTATAATTGGTGCTATAAGTTGGGTTCACTTTTTATTTAACACTTGTGAGTTTTTGAGAAGGACGTTTGTTCTAACGTGGATAAAAAAATAATTCTATGTTCCTTAACGGAAATAGGCTTTATCTATGGATAATTTTGGATTTTCTTTAAATACTGACTTGGCGGCAGACGCTGGAGATCTTAAAAAAAGTGAAGAACGGAAATCACGGACGAGAAGTAGCAGAAGAAAATTTACCGCAGGGTATTATAATATTACAGAATTGTACATGTAATGGATAGAGTTAGAACATGACATCCTACTGTAGTTCTAATCCCCTTCCTCTCCTTCCAATGGCGTAACTATTGTCCAATGGCTGCAATACTTTGCCCTCAAAAGCCGTAGAAATCCAGCCAATGCACGAAATCTAAAGATGAAATTGAAACTTTAACTTTCATTAATTTTATAATCAGAGGCTTATGTTTAGGTAGCTGTATAAAATAAAAACATCAATATGAGACTATTCTTTCCTTGATTTGTGGACGACATTTGTCCTTTACGCATCGACTTACTGAAGATTGCCTTACTGCCAAAACAATGTCTTGCCCTATGTTTCTTAGACATCCTCCCTCATGAACTGTAATGCAACGAGAATCTTAAAATATAAAACATTAAATAGCGGGTATTTCAAGCTACCTACTGCTTTTCGAAACAAGTATTAAGAAATCTGCTAGCAAATGTAGCACAGAAAGCAAATAAAAGCCCGTTCCTCCGTTCACTTTAACAGAGCATCCATTAAAAAATTATTTCTAAATTTTTAACTACAAGCGAACTTTTAGTTCATCCACTATATCTACTTAAAAAGTAAGTTACAACTTTTGACGCACGGAAATATTTAATTAAAATATCATCATCGTATGCGAACCGATTACCTACACCTATTCCGTATCCTCCTTATGAAATCGACGTCTTTCTTTCATATATCTAGCCAATGCCCATTGTATCCGTATGTGCTCCCCCAAAATATTCATAAATTTCTTGAAACAATCGCTATGTAATCGATGACACTTCGTAAGTTTATTTTATAACTCCTTAGGTGAGCAATCTTATTTCGTATGGCCCGTGTTATGACCGCCTCCTAGGCAGGCCATAGTATTACGGCCTTTAGGCCATAGCTACCGCCAAACTTATGGCCTTTCGCTCCGAGTAGAATCGCTCGAAGCCATACGTATGTCTCGAGGCCGTAGATATGGCCGATTTCGACTTATGGCCCGGCCATACGATTAGTGGAATAACCCTGCTGGAGTGCGAATTTCACCCTATTAAATTTTTAAATGACGATATCTATTCTTCGCGTTTAAATGAAAAGTGAAAAATTTCAAGCGCGCGAAAACGCAACGGCTAAGTATGAATGCTGGGAAAAGCCCGTGTGACGTCATTCTGGTTCCGGCTTCCGCCCTGTGAGTCCACCTAAGTACGAGGCTATGTACGCTGCTAGCAGGTAGCAGAGTACCCTGCTAGCTGGTAGCGCTTGGCTTGGCCTGTTTCCCTGAACTCTGTGCCTCATGCATGCATTGGTAATCTCAGACGATGTAATAAAACTCCTATCTACTCGTATAGAAAATAGGTCCCTGTGACGTCACGTGGAGTGGCATCGCATGGGCGCCAATCTGGCCTTTTTCAAATGAGGATAAAATTGACGATTGACATTCGTCTAAACTGGGATTTTTAAAACCAAATAATTTGTATGTTATGAATACACTAATCGTGGATAACGAATCTGAATCAATGTTTTTCGTTTTCTTTGATGAAGGAAACTAACATATTGTTCTGAAAAGACCACGACTCAAGGACAATATCACGGACTCCTTCTGCACTCCTTCTCTTGGCTGCACAAGTCTCCCGACGCGCACTTGAGACCGTGGCTGCGTATGTAAGACGTCGAAAACGACTTTCTTTCTTAACGTACCGCTTCTTGGCGCTCCGAAGCAGGGGCGGATCCAGGATTTCTTTTTGGGGGGGGACACAAGCAAGGTTGCATCCAAGATTTTGTTCTGGGGGGGGGGGGGGGGCTCGTAATACAAAATGTACGCTATGATAATGGGACCGTATTAAAAATCTCGCATATTTTTAAAGGGTCCGGGGGGAGGCACATCCCCCCGTACCCCCCGTTAGATCCACCTATGTATCTACATATACATAATACCCTGCAAGCCGCCTAAAAGGCATGTGGCAGGGGGTGTTAGGACACCAGCAGTTAAACAGCTAAAAAAATGAAGTGCTCTAACGAAGTTGGGACTAGCGCTTATTGAAGTCGTTTATGGTTCGGAGGAAAATCGAATTCGCATATCTATCCATTCGGCAAAATATCTCTTAATTTCTGGCTTCTATCGGACCTGGAAATATAGTGTGGCTCCAATATTATGTTCTCTGTGTCGCTCTTAAAGATATTCTCAATTGTTCAAGCAGTCTAAGCCTAGCGCGCAGCCTCCGAGTCTCCAGTGGCTCCCAGCCTAATTCCCTTAACACCTGGGTAACACTGTCAGTGCGCCCGTAGCAGTATTTTTGACGAACCGCGCAGCCTTCCTTCGTATTTTATTCAGTTCGCGGATTAAGTCTTTCTGCACCGGATCCCAAATGATATCGCTGCATATTCAAGGTGCGGTCATTGAAACCATAGCTACCAGACACAGTATTTCGGCCAACCAGAATTCACGTCCGCTAACAGCGGTCGTAACGTCACGATTTGCGCTTTCATTGAATCGCGGTTGTATCTACGGTAAGTGACTGATTACGAGATGGTAAAAGGGACGGTGGGAATGAGAATGGCACTGATTCGGAATATCATGGGTCGAGTAATAACTTTTTTAGTTGCTTAGAATCTACCGCCGGAGTTATTACCCTGAGATACTGAAAATGTGATCAAGTAATTTAGGATAAAAAACTATGACACTTATGTCGCAGTATCGTAGCCAGGGGGAGGTCGGGACCCCTCCTCCTCGAAATCAGGGGTGCAGACTTTGAAAAAATATTTGGGGGGGCCCAAACCAGGGATTATGCCCCGGGAAATTAGAACCCTGATAACTTTAATCTCGATATCTGTACACTCCGGGGAAAATCGACAAGCCTGACACTGTTTTTCCTCACACCCATAAGGAATTTTAGAGGGGGCTTCGGCCCCCTCACACCACATGGAGTGCAGGGGCCACTGCTCGAAATGTAATACAACGAAATAATACTTTGCATCAAACAAAAAAATTATTGATCATGAATTTACAAAAAAATTCTTTACCTGAAGTATTTAGATAATAAAAAGTGTTAAGAGTAGTTTATATCTCTCTACTGAGTACCCCGTTTTTCAAAAATTGCCCCCCTCCCTAATTTTGGACCCCCCCCTCCACCTGAACAAAATTTCTGGCTGCCCCACTGCTCTGCCAATCACGTTATGAACAGGCATCCTTAAAAAATTAGGGGAAAACTCACCGAAATCTTTTTTTCCGAAGCTGTGCAGAGACTTCTTTTTATCGGCTGAGGCAATTTCGCAGCTACGATGAATGCCTCGGCCAAACTTTGGTTCAGTCAAATCTCGCGGTAACCGCTATCAGCCACTTGAAATCGTGGAGCAGCTACGATGTCAGCGGAATACTCTTTTCAGAAACTTCTCCCGGCCAACGCAAAGATCCCACGAGGTAATTCACGCCATCAAGTTGCTCCCAGTAATCTCATCGCACTAATACTATAATTCTTACTTCGACTGGGGTCTGAAAATGTAAAAAAAGATAACGTAAGCACACAAAATGAAAAATAGAAGAAAAAATTGCCTCAGTATTTAAAAAATTACTACGAATCAAAAAAATTAACTTAAAAAATGGCTTGCAACTCATTAATCATCAACATAATGTTCAAATACTTACCCAAATACGGCACCTTTTTGGCCACACCGTAACGAAGGCACGTCTCGTGAAAAAGCGAAAGATTTATATCCGGAACTCAAATTAGATAACTCATCATTAACATCGTTAAATGAACTATGCAAGCCAGCTACACGAACGATGCGGCATCGTCAATGCACTGCGACTGAATATAGTTTCAATGAATGAGCGAAATCACGGCTGTGAAAGAAAGCGAACCGAAGTCGGCCAGTACAGTGCAGATAGTAGGAGCTCCCGACTGAAGACCTATATTGTCAGTGGGACTCGCATTGAAGAACGCCGGCCAAATGACAGGCGTCACGCTGAGCAGCTCAATTTACGCTGAGGTTCAGTGGCGATACGGGAGGGTTGGGAGGGGAAGGGGGGATGGCCACCACCCCTACCCCGCCTCCTCCCCCTTCCCTGATTCGCAGTGCAGCGATCGCCAGGAACAGTCCCTCCCGGGCGACGTCAATGCCACCTTCCGCCGTCAGATTGCGCCCCCACGCGGGAGATTACAACGACCGACTCGCGAGTAAAATAGGAGATATTGCTCTACGGAACGAAGAGTGGATCCAGGATTTTGTTCAGGGGGGATTTGGGGCACAAGGATACCTCGTAATACAAAACGATCCCAATGATAATGGGACCGCATTAAAAATTTCGCATATTTTTAAAGGGTCTGGGGGGGAGGCACACCCCCCGTACTCCCCCCCCTTTAGATCCACCTATGTATCTACATATACATAATACCCTGCAAGCCGCCTAAAGGGCGTGTGATGGAGGTGTTAGGACACCAGCCGTATACAGCTAATAAATGAAGTGCTGTAACGAAGTTGGGACTAGCCCTTATTGAAGTCGTTTATGGTTCGGAGGAAAAACGAATTCGCATATCTATCCATTCGGGAAAACAACTCTCTTAATTTATCGCTTCTATCGGACCTGGAACTATAGTGTGGCTATAATATTATGTTCTCTGTGTCGCTCTTAAAGATATTATCAATTGCTCAAGCAATCTAAGCCTAGCGCGCAGCCTCCGAGTCTTCAATGGCTCCCAGCCTAATTCGCTTAACATCTGGGTAACGCTGTCTGTACGTCCGTAGCAGTTTTTGACGAAACGCGCAGCCTTCCTTTGTATTTTATTCAGTTCGCGGATTAAGTTTTTCTGCACGGGATCCCATACGCTCGCAGCATATTCAAGGTGCGGTCGGACGAGAGCGAAATAGCACCTTTCATTCACATTCTCATCCGAAAATCTTCCCACAATACGCTTGACGAATCCTAATTTCTTCAGGTCTATGCCGCAATTATTCTTTACATGTGTTCCCCACGTGAGGTTCGAGGTTATCGTAACTCCCAGGTACTTCACTTCGTCTGTTGCCTTTATGTTAATACCATCCATTGCATAAACATGGTTAGAGTTGGGCGAATTCCGCAAGAAATGTACAGATCCATGGTCGAACCAATTTCAACGCAGACTCCGCTTTCATTCATAGCCCTGATGAGAGTTCTATATGAAGTGAAACGTTGGCTACAACTTTTTTGCATCATATACATTTGACCTATACTCCAAGAGTTATTTTACCATTAATTAATCGAGGTCAAGAAAAGAAGAAAAAAGTAAGTATCCATTATTTTGTTCTGGGGGAGCACAAGGATACCTCGTAATACAAAACGAACGCAATGATAATGGGACCGTATTGAAAATCTCGCATATTTTTAAAGGGTCTCGGGGGGGTACATATGCCCCCTTGGATCCGCCTATGTACAGAACCATGGTCAAACCAATATTAACGGAGACTGCGCCCGTTCGACTAATGGCTGCGAAATCACACTAGCAGAAAAGACAATCTAATGAAAAGTCCCTCATTAGAAAGTTGATGGTTGCAACGCCATGGTTAATATGAAATAAAGATATACGTAAACAGTTCTGAGGGAGAGGTCCGTGGGGTCCGGACCCCCCGAAATAAAAAAAAAACCTATTTCGTTCCTTAATAAAAGGAAACAGAATATTGAAAAATCATGAAACGACAAAATATTTCTTGTAAAAATGAAGAGTCATCGTTTATGAAAGTGTTACAACTAGTATAAAACCCTACACTTAGTACCTACCATGTTTTTCAAAGAATGTCCACTCTGGTTTTGGACCCCCTCCAAACGAAATTCCTGGCTACCCTACTACTCGTAAAGAACTCCAAACCATTCCAATACTTAAGGAAATGAAAGGAAATTTCCTTGTCTTCAAAGAAATCTTTGAGATCAAGAACCGTCAGAAATTGCCACCCTCCGAACCTCACAATTCGACTTACTATTCAACTTTATCCCCTCCCTTTAACTATCCAGAAGCGTTACCGTTTCTTCATTGCGATCGACTAAACTGAATTGACCCTTATCGATATTAACCGCAGACGGCCTTTGCCCTCGACTGGTTAAAAGGGTAAACATAAGTGATGTTCCGGCGTGGAGTGGCTGGACACGCTATATATGCTTCAAAATTCGATTAAAGCGGAAAAGACACCCTAAACCTTCTTTCAACAATTATCTTCGAATTCAAACCATTTCTTTCGGGTGAAAATTTCAGAATTATAGACGATTACTACTGTCTGTAAAAAAAGGCAACATACCCGAGTCTGAGGAGCTCTAGCGTCCAAACGAAGCAATCAATTTCAATGCAACAAAAATCATACGAAAGAGAAATTATTTCTACGTTGTATCATGTACTTTAACAAATCTTTGGCTCAATAGCATTTCCCGTACTTATTTTTTCCTCAAAAAGTACCCGATTTTTACGCGTAAAATCCAGTTGTCCAACTTTAAGCGCTTAGAATTCCCGTAGTTTTTGTTTTTATGACTTTCAATTTTAATATAAAGAAGCTATATTTATTGTAAGCAGTTCACCGAATACAAATTGTTTATACCACTAAAGTTAACGGAGTTGTCGTAAACAACGCAAACCTCTGCTAACTTCGAAACCAGTGGGTCAATTGAAAATTGATTGGTACCGCTGTCTTCAGTAGAATGTTAGTAATGCAAGTACATAGAGAATGTATATAAAATATCAATAATAACGTCAATATCACTTATTATTTATCTAGATGTTTCTATACGCGCACCGGCAGCTCCGTCGCGTCGTGGGAGGGGGAGGCGAAAAGAGACGCGTGGTTGCTACGGACTCGCCAGACGGCGCACTTCCTTTAAATGACCGGCTCGCGATTCCTTTAAATGACCGACTCACGTGATGAAAGTATCGTTGTTGCACCCTTCATGTAAACCTAAGGTCAGGTTGGGCTGAGCTTTCATCAAAATGCTTTTCTGCGACGTAAATTATAAGCCATAATAGCATAAATTCTCTCGTATGGTAAAAAACTACTTGAATCAATTGCCATCAGCATTTCCCAAGTGGGATTTGGAAACGTAGGACACTCATTCCTCAAATAGAAACCGTGGTCCTAACATTGCTTTAGGACACTAGTTTATTTGATGTGGGGGGGTGGGGGGGGGTGGATGAATGGGGGCCTCGGCTGGGGTTCATGCGGGGGCACCCCGAGATAAAAATTTTGGAAATTACATCCCACGAAATGGATTTTGACGCTTTTTTTGCTCTAATAAGCAGTGGCGGCTTGCCTATTAAAGGACTCTCGGACGCCGCCCCACCCAAAGATTCGAAAAAGGAAAAAAAAATTAAATACCCATTCAATTACAATTATGCATCTAATTAACCAAAGTGTTTTTTCAATCGCACATATCGAAAATGTAGGAAAATCACTCAAAAATAGTGCGGTAAGTTTTAATTTGTAGTCGTGGGGCGCTGGCCAGAACGTCCCAATCCATATTAACATGCAGTCATATGAAGAGTGGTAGTGTTGGGGGCTGCTGGTGCTATGACGCGTCTAAGCTTGTGCCTTGTGGAAGTCTTGGGACGCCGCCCGACAACGCGGAGAACGACGTATCAGTGAGTTGTGATCGCCGCGCCGGCCGGAGGCCGTATAATCTTGGCGTTGCAGTGTTGCAGAATACCTTGTTTTGGTGACCAGTTGACTTATTATGTGTAATTTGTTTTATCGAATGAGTGATTGGTATGTAAATAGGCCTAGTTTTAGTTGAGTTAATCGAGTTAGTGATTGTTAATGCTATAGTGTTAGTGATTGCTTGGTGTATTAAAGAGTCATAATGGTCTCGTCTCTTTCCGACGATGTGAATTTTATTGTTAGTAATGGTATTAAGGAACTGCACTATAGGATTGAGCTCAAGAATTTAGGCCCCCCTAGGTCTATAGTAAAAGAAATTCAACAACAAAAAGTCTCCAAAGCACGAAAGTTTCGTTCGAAAATTTTAAAATAATTTGTACAACTATGCGCTCATTGGTTGTGTGGGTGCGTGGTCAATCATTCTTTTTTTTCTATCCTTTTTTGTAATGAGAGTTACAGACCGTGCATGGGCGGTGGATGGTGTCTCGGATTTAAAACATTTGAATGATTAGTAAGTCAGAAAACATAAATTGAGTGAAAAACATGATAATGCTTATTGTTGAGTATGCCGTGTTAGGCAAAGTTCACATTAGTCCAATTAGATAGTGCGTGCAGATTAAGAATTGAAAAACTAAATGAAGAAGTCTAAAAATGCCTAAAAACCTTTACGTACTAAGTAAATTGATAGATGTCAATAGTATATTTAAGCCTTAGAGTATCTAATAGTATATTTTAATCTTCTATATTATTTCTACTGTATAGATACATTTTTCTCAACTTATACGCAACCAAACTCTACAAATGAAGTACCAAAATGCACAGAATTTATGAGAGAACAAGCGACGGCATATCTTAATTCCTAAATATTGCTATTGTTTCCTAAAATTCGTTTTAAAATAATAAAAAAAACAAAAACCGGTAAGTATTCATGACGTTAACGGCGCACAAACTGATACTTTTGTTCATTTGCGACAATATCTCGTATTCCTAAAATAACTTTTATCAACATGCGGCTGATTCCACATTCAAGTCTCCTGATGATACGAAAGTGTGTGTCATCATGTGCGTTTAACAGAGGATAGTGTAATTACTTCCAATGTTGTGTTTAAAGAGGTCCTCTGACCTGGGAGCGGGTGAATCACGCTCGTCAAGTTTTATTTGGATAACTAGGTATTTTTGTTGAAAAAAAACGGAACATATGGCATCAAATTTAAGACCTAGATTGCCTTAAAAACTAACTAAAGATACACAAATTATATAAAAATTTTGACCCCTCGATGGAGTGTGCCCCCCCCCCCCCAAGCATTTGACTCAACAGCCGCCACTTCTAATAAGAGGATAAAAGTTTTTTGAAATATCCATTTCGTCAGAAACAAAAGACTGTAAAATTGAAACACATATTAAATTGTATTTTTTTTCTTTTCGTTGTTTATAAAATCATGGTGGTGAGGCCGGTTTCCATCCTGAGACTCTGGATTTCCCCGGTTTTGCTTGGATGGCGAGCTTTCACGGTACGGAGGTGTGGTGGTGGAGATTGCAAAGGTTTTCGTTGCGAAGGGAAAGTAAAATTTCATTAAAAATTTTAGGTTTTCCCGGCGTATAGATTGATGAACAGTTTCTCAGGATTCAAAACCTCGGGAGTGTACAGCGTCCCGTGTGAGTGCGGTCACGTTTACATTGGGGACACTGGCCGCACAATCGAAAAACGTCTGACGGAGCATGAAAGATGCATACGCCCGTGTTATCCGCTAAAGTCGGCGGTAGCGGCACTCACTTTCGCGTGCCAACTCTTGGCAAGCAGAATGCGTGGCGCGGCGCCGACGCTTCCCGCCCGCCCGCGCCGCGGAGACCTGCACCCAAGAAGCGGTTGGATGTCTCCTTTCTTTCCGCTGCTGCCAACACCCGCTCCTGCACCGCCCGCTGGAACAGCGGAATCAATCAAGATTCCGCTGACAAAGCGGGAAAAGAAGCAGCGCTTGCAAGCCGCCGCTCCCTCTAAATCTGCCGGCTTCTTTGTCTTCTCTGTCCATCCACGATTCCATGGAGGCCATGAGTACAATTGCTGCCAATCTTCAGGCAACTCTACAACTCCTGGCGTCCACCATGGCGCAATTACCTGATATCATTCAGTACATCAACAATGGCCAATAAATTACAACGAAAGCAACTCACAGTCGTCTCGTGGAACGCGGGCGGCGCCGTGGCGCGGAAAACTGCAGAGCTCATCGCATTTTTGGCTCGGCAAAAATGCAATGTGGCCCTCATTCAAGAGACACAGCTGAAGCCGACAAGCCGCTGGACTATTCCCAAAAGTGCTCTGCGATGATCGCAATACCGGCGCCAACGGCGGCGGAACGGCGATCATCGTCGCGGATCACATCAATGCACAGAGATTCTCTTTAGATACTTTGCCATCATCGATCGAGACAACTGCCATCGCCCTGGAGATGGAAGACGGCCCGCTGCGACTCATCAGCGTTTACTGTCCGCCGCGTAATACCTTGCGTGCGGAGGACATAAATGCGTTGTTTACATCTGACGAGCCGACGATCGCAGCGGGCGATTACAACACCAAACACCCCGCTTGGCACTCCAGAGTCGAGAATCAGAAAGGACGCCACCTTTTGAAGATCATCACGCAGCGAGGGATTACCGTCAGCGGGCCGCGGACGCCGTCTCGTTACAACACGCAAGGGGAAGGCGATGTGCTCGATATCGCATTGCACAATCTCCCGTCGGCGTTGTCTGCGAAATCTATACACGCGCTGGACAGCGACCACGTACCGGTTCTATTCCATCTAAACCGGCGCCCAGTCGCGCTGCTTCAACGTATCATCAAAGATTACCGAAATGCCGATTGGGAGATATATCGTACCGAGGTGACGACGGGTATGGAGCACCGCCTGCCACTCACCCCTCTCATCACACCGGAGGACATCGACCGGCAAGTGGCTACGCTGACGGAAATCGTCACGGAAGCGATCGAGAAATCGGTGCCGACCAAAACAGCTCGAAGCTGGAATTATCTCGCTCTTCCTTTCCACATTCGATGTCTTATCCGGACCAAAAACTATCTTCGTCGCACATTCCATCGGCAGAGACATCCAGAGGCAACGCAGATAAGGCCCGGATGAACGACGCGAGACATCGAGTGCGCGATGCCATCAAAGACTTCAGGTAATCATCACGGGATTCAAAGATCAGCTCTCTGGATCTCGCCGACGCGACGGCTCACTTTGGCGCATGGCGAAAGCTTTGCGCGATACATCGGCGGAATGAGCACCACTTTGGACGGAAATCGGCCCGATCTACTCGCATCAATCATAGGCGGACGCAATGGCTGAGTATCTGGAGAGAATCTTCTCCCCCCTTCCACCAAAGGCTGGCATTCTATGCCCACTGCAACAACCTGTCTCTTTCCGCACGCTTAGCAGAGAGAGATGGGGGCTTTACGGACAACCAGCGGCAGAGGAGGTGGAGGATTCGGGGGGGGGGAACCGGAGCTCCCCGCCCCCACTCAGGCAGCGGCGGAGCCGGCGGCAGAGGAGGAGGGGGAGGTTACAAGCCACCGAAGCTCCCCCTTCCCTTCCCAGCCGGCTGCGGGCGGCCTACCGGCCGTTCACCCACTGCAGACAACGACAACAGCACAACGCCACGCACGCCCTAGCCTTTGCCTGTACTCGACCGGGTCTCCGATCACCTCCCACAATCCTCCCTTTCCCCCCTCAGCTATGAACCACTCACAACATCGGCCACGCGACCAGTGGCGCCGACTCCATGGGGCCTGAGGGGGCCGGATCCCCCTCAAAAATTCATTATGGGTGTGAGAAAAAAATTGTCAAGCTTGTCGATTTTCCCCGGATTGTCCAGATATCGAGATTCGAGTTATCAGGGTTCTAACGTTGATCAACTGATTCTTTTTAAATGCTTAAAAAACTTAAAATTCACTACTTATAAAATTTCCCGGGGAAAGATCCCCGGTTTGTTCCCCCCCCCCCCAATGTTTTTTGTAATTCGGCGTCCCTGCACGCGACTCCCATGCACCTGCATGCGTGGAAGACCACAGGCAGAGAATATAGAAGCGGCGACGACCAATGCACTTGGTTCTCGCCGGTTAACTCATCCCGCCTCCCACCACTCTCCCACGCGCCCCCCAAAGCAGAGGACAACGTCATGTGCACGCGTGGGAAGCCAAGGACTTCGAAGCGGCTAAAAATTCCAATGCGGCGAACAATACCGACTGTTCTCGCCGCTATGCACAACCTGCGATACACCCGGCGACTAGCATCCCATCTACGAAGAGGAAGAGGCGAGTTCGAGACGGAGGAGAGAAAGCGCCCGATATTTCGGCATCCCATCTTCTCCAAGCGGTGAAAAACACCAAGGCAAAGAAAGCACCACGACCTGACGGCATCACCGGCGCCGCCATCCAAGCCATGCCGCGCTCAACGGCATTCATTCTGCTGTGCATAATGAACGCGTGCGTCTCTATTGCATACTTCCCATCTCAATGGAAGCGCGCACGCGTCATTTGCATAGTTAAGCCTGGTAAATCGCCCAGCCGCTTGGAGAATTATCGGCCGATTTCTCTCCTCAATTCGCTGGGGAAATTATTCGAGATCGTCCCATTACAGCACCTTCGCAGGATGAGCTGGATCTTCTCCCGGACTACCAATCCGGCTTCCGGAGCGAGCATTCAACAACTCATGAAGTCGCACGTCTGCTGAACTATGTCGTTGAGGGCTTCCACTGTAATCCACATACAGCTGGAGGCTTCTTCGACATCAGCAAAGCTTTCGATAAAGTGGCTTCATTTCATTTCATGAAGGCTTGCTCTGGAAGCTGATGTGCTTCGGTTTTCCACGTTGGTGTCTTCGCATCATCGCGGCCTGGCTCCGGGAAAGAAGCTTCTCCGTGGCATGGGGTCCGGCGACATCGATGCAGCGGCGAATAACAGCAGGCGTCCCGCAGGGATCCGTTCTTTCGCCGCTGCTATTCAGCATCTTCACGGCTGACTTTCCGAGCAACTTCGGCCCGAATGTGATGGCGGCACTGCCCGCCAGATCGTCACAGCAGTAGTGATGGGCAAAGTCGACCATTTTAGTGATTCAATCATTTTGACTCGAGTCACATAAATGATTCAATCAATTGATTCAATGATTATGATCGAAAAGACTCAAAGGAATCAAGATCGAAAAGCAGTGGCGCCGACTCCATGGGGCCTGAGGGGGCCCGAGCCCCCCCAAAAATTCGTTACAGATGTGAGGAAAAAATGTGTCAGGCCTGTCGATTTTCCCCAGTGTCCAGATATCGAGAGTCGAGTGATCAGGGTTCTAATGTTGATCTTATGACTCTTCTAAAATGCATAAAAAACTTACAATTCACTACTTATAAAATTTACCGGGGCCAGGTCCCCAGTTTGGGCCCCCCAATATTTTTCGTAAGTCGGCACCCCTGTTGAAAAGGCTCAATCAATGGATGTAATAAATCACTTTGAATAATCGAATAAATACAGCCTCATCTGCGAAGAGCATTGGTAACGCTTATTGCTATCCATATTATCATTTCATATACTATTTTGATTGTGGATTCCTAGATGAGTTAACTAGATTGCAAAAATTAAGGAAGTAGTGTCATGAAAATATTTGGGAAGACAAAACTGCCACAGTTTCTTAACACTGATAGAATAATTTTAAACTATATATCTCAAAATATAACACAAAATACACCACACACTATGCATGAATCTGATGTGCAGGATAATTTTATGAACGGCACAATAAAATGTTAACAGCTGAAACATCTACCTCTTAACGTTCTCCTGCAAAAGTCACCTTAATATTTTCCTTTTCGTGTATTGGTGTTATTAATACTGATTAACTCTGGAAAACATATAAGAAAAATATTACACAAGTATTCAGTTTTTTATATCGTAGTATAGAATTTTCTCACAACTATTTCTGCCCTGTCGAAGAGAGATCAAGCATCGATCGTTCCAAATTTTGAAATAAACCGGAAACCGGGATGATTTATATGAAACCGGAAGTCGGAATGTTTGATGATTGATGATCGTTTAACGAAATGAATCATGAGTCATTTGATTCACCTAGTGATTCAATCTTTATGATTGAATCGTTCATGATCGACCATCACTACACAGCAGTGCAAAGCTGTCGAATACCTACAACGTGCCACTGACGATCTGCTGGAGTGGTGCGAGCGTTGGCGCATGGCAGTGAACGAGACAAAGACGCAGGCGATCGTCTTCTCTATAGCTCGGAAAGAGCCCGGCGAACTTCTCGTCGGCGCTTCGGAAGTGTTATGGAAAGACATCGTGGAATATCTAGGCGTTTTTCTAGATCGACGCCTCACCATGCTGCCACACGCTAGCCGCAAAGCAGCCATCATGCTCTCAAGAAGGAACCAGATTGCTTCAATGCTAATCGTTAAAAGGGTTTTGTTAAAAGAATATTGGGAAAGTGCGACGACAAAGTGAGAGAAATTAGCTACTTCTCCCTCGTTTGACCACATTTATAATACGCTGCCAGTGTTTGGGATCCGCATGAAAAAGGCTTAGTAACAGAGTTAGAACGCGTGCAAAGAAGAGCTGCCAGGCACGTGAGAGGTCGTTACGATAGTCTTGTTAGTGTAACTGACCTCTTAGATAAACTCGGATGGGAATCTCTGTCGGACCGTAGATTGAAAAATAGACTAAACCTTTTAGATAAATTCAAGAGCAGTGTCTTTTCTGACGAAGTTGACCATATCTTACGGACGCCAACATACTACGGAAGATGAGATCATATAAATAAAATAAGAGAGATAGATTGTAGAACAGACAGATTCCGAATGTCATTTTTTCCACAATCAATAAGAGATTATAACGGCAGCGATAGACCTCATAAATAGATTGCATGACTTGTGGTGTAGCCAACTAACCTATGTAAAACTTAATGCATGTTTCTTGATTTTATTATTATTTGTAACAGCATATAGTAGTATAATTTGTTAGTATGCGTGACGTTTTGTGGACCGTGTGGTGTTCATGTTGGAGTCCAATTGCATGCTGCATGCTGGTGATTGATCACCCCCTGCCAAACACCCTAGAGGTGGCTCGCAGGGTATTATGTAGATGTAGAATGCTCGGAAATGTCAGCCTGCCGCTACATCGCCGGATCATGCTGCACAGGACCATTCTTCGGCTGATCATAGAATATGCCGCCCCAGCGTGTATCGGACTCGCCTCCAAGACTGCTCAGCGCATACTCTGTGTTGCCGATCGCAAGAGTCTTCGAACAGCACTACGCCTAGGTGTCATGACACACAATGACGCCCTATGGCCTGTCTCGAAGTTGCCGCCGCTGAAAGATGTCTTCCAGTCCCGCGCGCAGGATTTCTACGAGAAATTCACAACACTCATCCACGGCGAAATTCGGCATTTTGCTGACTTTCACGTCATGCCGTGGGATCGATTTCGACGTCCGCGCGCGGGGACTGGACGACGAGAAGACCAGCCGCCACCGCCGTCGTAGCGGCGGTGACTTCGACTCACGAGAGCACCGCTCAAGCCTGCTCCGCCAATGCGTGCGTGATGGCCCAAAGTCGGAGCCCGTGCATGATTTTTCACGAAATTGCTGTTCGAAGACTCAACGACTGTGCGCTGAGCAGTCGAAAAGGATGGCCAAGATGCTGGCCATCTGTTCACGTTCGGCAGCATTGCTTGGACCTTGGTCTTTCGATGGACTTCAAAAATACAAAGGTTTTGTGCCGCACTAATAACTATTGGGTTAGAATTGTAAAGGAGGCAATTGCAATTAGCCTTGAGGAGAAGAGCTTAGACAAAGGTAAAGGCTTCCTACTGAGCAGTGCCTGGAATGCCATAATTAATCGTTACATCCGCACACAACAGTAACCGTAACCAGGGATATGAATGAATAAATAAGTACCCTAAGAAAGTACTATTAAGAGTAAACCCCTGAAGACGATGGCAGACTCAGACATTGAAACGTTGGGAGAATTGACCCAATACCACACCCAAATAAATGGGAATCCCGAGAAATTTTTTATCAATTAAAATGTCATTGTTGCTCAAAGTGCAAAACCAATTTAGATGCGTCGACCAGGTGGGGGCGATAAATGATTTGTGCTGTGTGCTTTGTCGCATCATGTTCACAGCACTAAATTAGTGCCATGAGGCGTCTCCCTATCCGAATGTATACGAGACGATGGTATTAACATTATTGTGTCTAACGAAGTCAAATGTCTAGGATTCGGGATAAATTTACCGATCTGGTAAGATGAAGCAGCTTTTAATTTATCGCTACATCCTATCCAAGGCTATGAAGTGTACGCCATAGTAATGTTTATAAATAAATTATATATTTTCATTCCACCGAGAGGGATTTTACTGCGTCAAGTTCAGCGGTGACTCGAATGAGTGTTTTCTGACTTATGGTGCCGCTGATTGTGCTATTTACGCGCAAAAGTTTATTCGGGAACGGAAAAAAATATAGTCAGTCATGAACACGTGCCCCATTTGTACCAACTTCGTACCTTCCGAAGAGAGGACCTAATGCACAAGTCTCCAGACGAGCACTTGAGATTTTGGCTGCGCATGTAATCCGTCGAAAACGCCTCTCTTTCTTGTGGAAAAAGGTTGGTGGATAGGGTGGTTTTATATTATTTTTTAATTGCCTAAATCGAAAGATTATTACTCCTGGAGTACGCATTTCACCCTTTTAGATTTTTAAATGACGATATCTATTTTTCGCGACCAAATGAAAAGTTAAAATTTTCAAGCGCACGAAAACGCGACGGGTAAGTATGCATGCTGGAAAAACTCCGTGAGACGTCGTTCTGGTTCCCGCTGCCTCAAGTGAGGTGACCTCGGGGCGAGCCTTTGAGCGCTGATGCGACGCAGGATGCTAGCTGGTAGCGCTTGGCTTAAATAAGTATTATTTATGCCCTATCAAGCATAGAAAACTTTCCGACCTCAGGTAATTTTAATAGGTGATTATTAAGACATGTTTCCCTGAGCTCTGTGCCTCATGCATGCATTGGTAATGTCAGTTGATGTAAAACTCCTATCTACTCGATTAGAAACTAGGTCCCTGTGACGTCACGTGGAGTGGAATCGCATGGGCGCCAATCGGACCTTTTTCAATTGAGGTTAAAATTGACCATTGCCATTCGTCTGAACTGGAATTTCTAAAGCCAAATGAATTGTATATTATGAATACACTAATGGTGGGTAACGAATCGCAATCAATGCCTTTTGTTATCTTTGATGAAGGAATCTACCCTATTTACAAAATTCAATGCAAACTTTTCCGCCATCGTCTCTGAAACCATTGCTTAAATATATGCACTCTATTCAGAACGCACGGCTGCTAAAGCCGATTTTAACTTCAAGTTTGTATTTCAAAAGAATGAGAGTTTTAAATACGGGAACCGATGGAAAAAGAGACATCGGATTGACCGTGTGAATCAGAATAAGATGGGCCAATGAGCGATCTTATATTTGGTCCCTGGAAATTAGGGTGATCCTTTATTTTTTAAGTTTTTAAATTTCTTTTTAAACCCTAGAGTTTTTCCATTTGGCTAGAAGATAATTTGTGAAAAAAATGGACATTTTGGTTGCAGCGTAAGTTTCGATATTTTGGTATTTAAAGGCTTCCGTGTCTCTATCGTCGGATGTTTTTCTTTGAAAACGCCTGGTCGACCCGAAAAAGGTAAACAAACGTCCATCATTAAGGGGTAGGAGTCACAGAGGCAGTGTGTGTCACTCCGATCCCCTTATATAGCCGTGGTGTGTCTCCGACCGGAGGCCTCTCTTTACAGATCGGGGGCGGCGAACGAACGCGCTTTCGGACGGTAGGACACCGTATCTATCGGAGTCTCATCGCAGGCTGTGAGCCGTTCGTAATAGGCCCAATAGGCCAATGTTAAGCGTAATCATTCGTAACAATGATGATTAATAATGTGATGAAATACGTCGCACTAAATCCAATTAATACCAAGAATCTCACCCAGGAAGTTATAGTCAAATTAATTCAATGAAAAAAAAAACATGCAAATGAAGCATTCTTGCGCAACTGTAGTAGATATTGTTATTGAGTGCCTACGAATCCTATGGTGTGCATCAAGTATTCCTCTTAAGCTTACGAAGGGAAACTGCAGTCACGCCTTATTCATTTCTAACAACTTAGGTTGGGTAGGTATTTTGAATAATAATATACGTTCCTGTTCCCGTACATTTCTATTGAAACAATCGATTCGAAGCATTATTGCGGTTGTTAAAGTCTATTACTGCCACGCGGGGTCCAATGTTCAATAGTTCATAAAGGCATATTTTTTATCTCCACTCTTTTGAATTTCCCTAATGAGAACTTACCATAAACACCAACATTTTTTAAAGATTTTCAATCAGAACAATGTTCTTCTGGGTGGAAAATCTTTCGCGTGCTTGCTTAGCGCCGGTTTCATTATCCATTTGATCTTGGTTCAGTTTTTATCAGACTGCTACAACCATTTTGATAGTATTTATCAAACTGAATTTAGGAAAGTGATTGTGTTATCGTTACAAAAATGTTCAATGTTCCATATGAAACTAAAAGTTCGATGAATTTCATCAGAAACTGTTTTTTTAACTACACATTTATTTCAGTGTGGTACATATTTTGGGTGTTTTTCGGGCATACCTGACCATAATGTCACTCTCGGATTTTTCTATCGTTCTTATGTATTTTACAACGACACGTTAGACGTATTTATAGCATCACCTAAAATTTCTTTCATTTCTGTCAGTTGGTTTCCGGGACATCGTACCGGGAGTAAACAAACGCCTATCGCCCCACACGCGCCCTATCGCGACAAAGCTCCAATGTACTACTGTCTGTAAAAAAAGCAACATACGCGAGTTTGAGGAGCTCTAGCGTTTAAACGAAGCAATCAATTTCAATGCAACAAAAATCATACGAAAGAGAATTTATTTATACGTTGTATCATGTACTTTAAAAAATCTTCGGCTGAATAGCTTTACCTATACTTAATTTTTTCTCAAAACAGTACCCGTTTTTTGCGCGTAAAATCAAGTCGACCAACTTTGAGCGCTTGGCATTCCCGTAGTTTTCGTTTCTTTAACTTGCAATTTTGATATAAAGAAACCACATCTATTATTAGCAGTTTGCCGAAAACAAATTTTTTATACCACAAAAATTAACGGAGTTGTTATAAACAAATCTCACAAACGCAAACCTCTGCCAACTTCGAAACCAGTATGTTCGTGCCGCGACTCGCGTTTTGTGTTTCATTTTTTTTAAGGACAATGAAGGACCGACATAATGGAAGGCCATCGCAAGAGCTATAACACTGTGTACGGAAAAGCGACCAAGTAATGAGCGCTTAGGCAATAAATTTCGTTTTTCTAATGATATTTACAGACATTGTTGATTAATATTGCACATGTGATCACGATGACTATTTGGTACCCACATATTTTCTATTTTCACCCCTACATTTACCTGTATATAACTCAACAAATGGAACTCCATTATTAAAAATCTCTCAAATTTATGTTTCTTATAATATCCAATTCACCCAGTATACAGGTACGACATTTCAAACCAATTTTTCTAAAGTTATATATATGTATTCTCCGGCAAGGGCGCAGCTAAGAATTAAGGCTAGGGGGGTTTAGGGTGTTGAACTGATACCAAGGGGGTCTGGGAGGTTTGAAATGCCCGCTAAGGCAAGCAGGAGGTATGGGGGGGCACTCCCCCAGAAATATTTTGAGGTAAATGATTCAAACTGGTGAGTTTAATGGCTATCTGCGGGAGAGTTTTAATCCACTTCACTATTCTATAATTAATTACGTAGAGTAAGTACTTACTCTATAGTAATATTATTCAATTAAGTAAAATGGATTAAAATTCTGAGCTCTAAGTGATAAAAAATTATTATTTCGGTAATCCGTAGACGTAGTCTTCGCGCAACTGAACAAGCTTCGGCAGTTAGTCCGGAAAAATAAAAAATCTGGTTCCACTATCTTACTTCGTTTTTTTTTTTAATTCTCCACCATTAGTAACAGTCAACTCTCAACAAAGTAAGTCAACAAACCCTTGACTACCACAGTACATAGTAATCTTTCCGTTGATAAAAACGGCATTGCCCATGAAGATACGAATTTACGTATTTCGTAGAAATCTTAACACTAAGGGGAGGTTTATCCCCCAAAAACTTCCTCATCGCTGCCCCACTATTCCACAGAATTTTAATATTTATTGGTTTTAATTCCATTGCACAAGGCCAATTTTACGATTTTTAACCAGAGTCATATTTTACTTATATTTATTTTTTTACTTATTTAATAATGTTATTAATTCCAAAAATCTATTATATCTACAATGCCCGCGGTTGCCTGGTGATACTGCTGCAATTTTTGCACGGATGATTGAGTAGTTCAATTGGCTGTCCTCATGGCTCGAATCCATCAGCTGCAAAGTGAACTGAAATTGGCCCAATGTGCTAAATACCTCATTTGATGTGTGCCAATAACAGATTCAAGTGACTGATACTCTGTAAAATATCCGTGTCACAGGTGAAGAAGGGGCCGGATTTACTCTGGGTCAGGTAAAATCAATCCTAAAGTCATGTCAAGTCTATAAATATTTTGCGACTTTTATGATGATAGATTATAGTTTCAGATCACCTTCAACAAGGTTGTCGATATAACCTCAGTATTTTTTCGCTTACCTCCAATCTTCTGTCCATAACTATGTGTACTCCAGGCCATAGTACTTACATTTATTGATTACAAGGACAACTCCCTCGTTCACACTAAATTAAATATTATGCCAACATTCACACAAAAAATATGCACAAACTCACGCAATATCATTCACACCTAATAATAGCGTCTCATTACTTCTAAACAACACTAATGGTACTAAATTAAATAGCCTCATTCATACTTGATTATTTACTCTCAGGCACAAAATAAAAACAATTAACTTTTTCCAGTTAATTTCCACACACCCTCAACCATACTTAACTACATACTCACATTACAATAAATTAAGTGTACTCATTCAATTTAATAAATATATAATATCATCTCACCAACTTGCATTCACACTTTAATATAAACTCTCATTCATACTAAACAACAGTCTTAATAGCACTAAATTACAAGCTCGCACTCACACTAAAAAATATATATACTCTGATATCAGTAAGAGACGCACACTCATTCACGCTTGATGTAATCTCATTCACACTAATTAATAACACTTCATCGCACTGAATTACACACACTAAAAGTATATAATACCATCTCAATTGTACTTACATTCAGTGGTTAATAATTAATCACAGGATTCTAATTTATACATAGCAACACTCAACATAAATTAAGTGCTCCAATCAGTACTAACAAATACAATGTCATCTTCCTAATTTTCATGCATCCATATTCTCACTACATCATTAATATTCATTGCACACGCTTAAGAAAAACCTTACATTAATTTAGGTTAACGTAGAAAATAAAAAAATTGAGATTTTATTTCTCACAGAAACGCATATAAACTTAGTTAACATTAAAAGAAATACAGTGACATATACAAGGTCTAAAAATTAAACAATGAATAAAATTTTCCGTATATAATTATAAAATATAATATACTATAATTCACAACCATTATTTCTCACTCTAGCAAATGAAACAGGCAGGTTTTTAATCTCATGCACGAATGTTAACATTTTATTGAATATATAAACACCCAAACACGGACAGAAAAAAATACGATATTTTCCGCAGAGCAGATATAAAAAATAGGTAATTTAAAAGTGTTATCTCCCTAGTCAGACATGCAGTAAAACAAATTTTGAAATTATATTTTGGCGCAACATTAAATTATATTGATAAAAACAAAGAAGGCAGAGACACTGAATAATACCAAGTGCAATGGTTTTTGTCGACGAACATAAGTAGTTAAATTAGGCAATTTAAAATTATTTATTACTGAAATAAACACTTAGATTAAATAGATAATTACCGAAGTGAAATATGGCTGTTTGATTACTTTTTCTCGAATACATTATGATGCAAATAAAAACATAAAATACATGTACGCATTGTTTAGACTGTAAGGCTTACATAATAGTAAGGCTTACATAGGTAGTTTCAATTTTTTCCGCAGAGCGAATGAAGTTAAGATACATTTGAAGTGAAATTTTTATAAATCATGAAATTTTATTGAAAATAAAAAAGTTTACACTTTCAAAAAAATGGATTGCACATTGAATTGATATATATTAAATTACATTCTAATTTTACAATATGAATTAAAAAATATTAATGAAATGGAATATAATGGATAGTTTAAAAAACTGAAACACTTACAACTGTGAACAATATAAATGAATTCGTACACATTCCGATACATAAGTCACCAACTGCATTAGCCAGCGGAAAGCCATGTAGGAAGCATCTAGTTCACCGGGTTTTACATTTTGAAACCATCAATGTAGCTTGCAAGAAATCAAAGAAGTCGGCTAGTTCTGTGAATGAAAAATTAACAGGAAAAACTGCCGAGAAAAATTTCGAAAGTTTGTTTGAAATCACCATGGAAACCTCGTTGAATCATGGCTGTCCGCTGTTACACCCCCTCTCCACGTTGAGGACGCAGTTGGATTTGAGGGGGACATGCACTACTCTACCATCTACTATCTACGCTACCCAAGTCCTACGATAAAAAAAAAACAAGCAATACTTCAGCCATCTCACAAAATGGCTTCCTCCAATGAAAACTAGATTGCACTTTCATTCACACCAAATAACATACATTCACTCCAAATATATTAAACCTTCATTCACACATAACGTAACACAAGGTCATTCGCAATATAAACAACATACCATCATTCACACATACATCGATAATAAACGCTTAATTATAATAAACAATTACTTCTCATTCACACTCAATAACGCACTCTCGCTCAAACTAAAATTACGTACTAATAATGGCACTCATTCACACTTAACATCATACCATCATTCACACGAATAAAATACCTCATTCAGACTACATAATATATATACCCTTATACTCTCGAAAAAACACACCTCATTCACACATAATAAGATCCGTAATTCACACGAAATAGTATACTTAACACACATCATATAACATTCCACATTCACACAAATTAACATACATCATTCACACGAAAAAGCATTCCTAATACGCATAATATAATAATCCACATTCACACAAAATAACATACTTCATTCACACGAAATAATATACCCTCATTCACACGATATAGCATACACCATTCACATAATATAACATACCTCATTCACACGATGTAGCATACACCATTCACATCATATAACATACCTCATTCACGCGAAAGACATACTTCATTCACACAAGAAAACATAGCTCATTTACACGAAATAGCATACGTCATTCACACGAAATAGCATACCTAATACACATCATATAATATTCATCATTCACACTAATTAACAAGCCTTATTCACTACAAATAGCATACCTCATTCATACGAAACAAAACATACCTCATTCACACGAAATAATACGCTTCACACAAAGTAACAACGCCATTCACAATTAATAGCACACATTCATTCACCATTAAGCACGTTCTCTATCGCACACTGACTCAATTACTCTCATATACAGACATATATACTAAATACCATTCTCACACACAAACTAAATCCCATTCACTCATTAAAACACAAATTAAATCAAATTATTCAAAAAATACAAGAGGCACATACAATCGAAATATGCAAAAAATACGAAAAAAAATATAATCTAAATCTTCAGACTTCGGATCGCCGCCATTCTTCATCTCTTGAGTCTTCAAATGGGTCATATGTTCCTATCATGTCTTAAATTCTTCACTCTTCAGTTCTTCAATTCTCAATCTACACAATTTGTTTCCTTCTTCATAATTGCTGAGTTCCTGAGTCAATTCCATTGGTCAATGTAGAGGCATTCCACGTTTATTTAATCCCTAAATCTCCTTCTTCAAAGTCCATCATTGCAAGCTGCCTCTCTCTGTCCCTGTTGATAAAACAAATTATCCAATATACTCATCCATGAGATAGAAAGGTCACCTTGTACGGCACAAAGGTTATTATTCTTGATATGACCAAGTAGAAAAAAATAAGAAAGGATACGATTGAAAATAAAAAAGGATTCGACTTCCTAGATTAAGCTTTATAAATAGTGGAATAGTATATTAAAAATTAGAAAAAAAATATTCAGTGTCGTTGCTGAATATTAGATCCCAGCCAAAAGCTTATATTATCTAAAAATATTAATTTATCATCTTTGAAAACACAATTTAAACGAAGACAAGCTTAAAAAAGGATAACGAAAATTAATTGAAAATGAACTATAGTTTTTATGTAATGGGGCTTACAGGATATCTGTTAAGAAACGTAAAAAATAAATATCTCCAGGAATAAATGAAAATGCATGGTACCATTGGACGGGGAAATTCAGCGATGATATTAGATTCGCCAAGCCTTTAGGGTCCATGTGGTGAATTAGCAAATGATATTGACGTATGCAAGGATTAACTGACATTTTTAAAGCTTGAAAAAATAAATAATTTGCACTTGTCTAAGTACTTAACCACAAAAATTGGAGCGTACCTATTTGAAAAATTAATATTCACCGTTACACATCGGAAAATGTATAGAAATCAATACATTCTGATGATGAAAGTACAGAAAATTCAAATAAAATGAAAAAGACGTATAAATAAAAGGAATGTGAGTTTACTGTTACTTTCAAATTTTACCTGTATTCTCGTGAATGGCGTAAGGGTCAATTTAATCAAATCGGATTTTGTGCACGAAAAATCGTTTCTTCCTTATGACACATGGCGTAAATCATCATTTTTGGTTCAAACCATAGTGTAAGTATATAATTACTCTATGTTCAAACTGATATGAAAAATATGGCTTTCTTGAAAATGAATATTAATTTCACTGTCCATCCACATAGCAATTATTAATATTATTCGTTAAAAATCTCTGGAAATCCGTTATCAATGTAATGCATATTCATTTATATTTTGTCAAAAATTGCATGGTGAGATAGGTATTATAAAATATTTTCCTCCCCAATATTTTATGAAATAATATTAATTTTTATACGTCATTTAGAGTTTCATGGTACATAGTTATGTACCCTTCATGTGATTTAAAAATAATTTTCATAGTCATACTAATTTTTAATGCATCAAATTATGTCCATTAAGTGCACCATTAAAGAATTTGACGCCAAATGAAGCCAGAATGAAATTTCTTTTCAACCACAACAAAAAATCTATTAATGGGCACCTTAAAATATCGATTCCGAAAAAAATAGACTTTTCGGCTCAGCTCTCCGTGGAAATTGATTCTCCAGATCAAATTACAATCACGTATACATTTTTCGTCATTTTACTTTCGTAAAGTTGGAAATAATACTCTCATGACTGAACGAGAATTGAGAAAAATTGAGCCGTTTAATGAAAATTCGTACTACTCATCGTTCAATGCTCATTTTCAGCAGTAATTGACTCAGCTGACAGAGTTAATACCAAACTTATGTTGGGCTGAATTTCGGATATCCGCCCTAGGTGAATGAAAAATACTGGTGTTAACGGTAAGCGTAAGGGATACTACAGAAGAGTTGAAGAAATCGGAAGAATGATTCAAATTCTTTTACTATTATTGTAATTTCATTCTAATACTCCTTTCAATGCACTCTATAAAAACGGCAAAAAATGAGGAAGTTATTAGGTCTCCGAATAAAAAACACACCATTGCCTGAAGCTATTTACGTGTCGCTACCAAGGCCCAATCAAAGCAGATCAATTGCGATGTACCACAACGAACAAGTCAAAGAAAAATAATATTACTGAATTTAACGATAATAAAATTATCCTCTCTCTTTTTTTTAGAGTTATTCACATCGCACACTTTTAAAATAATCAACGGACACAGAAAAAATGTAATTGAATGGTTTTCTTACCTTTTGGCGTGATGTCACTGCATTATCACATTCCGGATTAGCGCCATTTTTTCCGACAGCGCACTGCCATAATCCTCTGCGATGACTTGCAGCTGATGAGAGAGAAACGGGAATTGAATTTACTTCCGTGGACTCACATTAACTCCATATAAATGTAATTATAATGAATGGGACGCGAGAATTGACTTTCTATTCAGCCATGCGCTAATTGTAATTGCCTATAAAGTGCATATATTACCTCTTCACGAAAATTTTAAAAGGCGATTCCTTTCGACAGAGAGGAACGAGAAGAAAAATCTAATTTTTAAAAGAATATTGAGGGATTTGTTCAGAGTGGTTAACCAAATTTTAGAATGTATGGTGATTTCTAACCTGAAGATAACTTACATTCATGTTTCAATGCTTTAAAGTAAAGTCTGTGCAAAATTAATTTTGAATTATTTCCATTGAATCTATAATTCAGCAACAGAATAAGTGTTATATACGCATAGAGAGGTATTCAAACGTATTCACAAAAAAGGTATATTCCGAAAAAAAAAAACTTTTGGAAATGTTTTCGGAAAGATTCGAACTCAATCATAAGGAATTGAAATAAATCACCAATATGAATCAATCATCGGACAGATAAATGCAGCGATTGCGTATTAAAAAAGGCTTCAAAATAATAAAAAATAAAACTGATTAGACGCAGTGATCATAACGTTTCCGCGTGCTACGAGGCAAAAAGATCTTTAAACAAAAGGAATGCACTTATATGTATTATTAAGCTCAGAGAATATAAGATGTATTTAACAGACACAGAAAAGACAAAAAATGAAGTAGCTATTCTAAATAATATAATGTGCATCAATAATTTGAAAAATATAAACTCAATCGGATGCAGTAAATTTAATAATAAAAGCTTAACTAAACGTACTGAACAATCCATTCCATTTTAAATCCATTTTAAATTCATTATCAAACTGAGGTTCTAAACTTATTATGTTCATAGGAGACATTGTAACATCTACTCGTCCACAAAACATAATTACATAAACCTAACGATGCGATGAAATATAAAAACCAAAACAGCATCCAAGACATCAATGGCGAAATATATTTAAAAATTTATTCTTACCGATTTCCATGTAAGGAATATCCTGGCTGATTTTTCTTCAGTTCCTGCTTCAGTAAACTGATTATCTCATTCTTCAGATGTCTTCATATCTTCGGCCACTGGAATATCTTCAGCCTAAGGAGAAAGCGGGTTAGTGCATACAAGGAAAATAAATCACCCTTCCCCCGAGGAATCGCATACACCCCAATGCAATGCACGGGAAGTCATCGTGACACAAGGAGGAAATTACCACTTTTCCATCTAAGTGACACAGTTTCATCCCCGTACACTGCAATGGTTTACAGCGCATGCGAACCCTCGGTTCGACACAAAAAAAAACTAAAATTAACGCCAGCTAAAAATCCTAGCCTTACTCGACGCAATGATTCATAGCCATAATGGCCCAAAAGCTAACCTAGTTTTGAAGCTGGGGTCCTCTTCACGTGAAGTTCTGATGACCTAGACCCTGGGGAGAGAGGGAGAGAATACATACAAGGAATATAAATGACCCTTCCCCAGAGGAATCGCATACGCCCCAATGCAATGCACGGGAAATCACCGTGACACAAGGAGGAAATTACCACTTTTCCATCCAAGCGACACAGTTCCATCCCCGTACACTGAAATGGTTTACAGCGCATGCCAAACCTCGGTTCGACACAAAAAAAACTAAAATTAACGCAAGCTAAAAATCCTAGCCTTACTCGACGCAATGATTCATAGCCATAATGGCCCAAAAGCTAACCTAGTTTTGAAGCTGGGGTCCTCTTCACGTGAAGTTCTGATGACCTAGACCCTGGGGAGAGAGGGAGAGAATACATACAAGGAAAATAAATGGCCCTTCCCCCGAGGAATCGCATACGCCCCAATGCAATGCACGGGAAATCACCGTGACACAAGGAGGAAATTACCACTTTTCCATCCAAGCGATACAGTTTCATCCCCGTACACTGAAATGGTTTACAGCGCATGCGAACCCTCGGTTCGACACAAAAAAAACTAAAATTAACGCAAGCTAAAAATCCTAGCCTTACTCGACGCAATGATTCATAGCCATAATGGCCCAAAAGCTAACCTAGTTTTGAAGCTGGGGTCCTCTTCACGTGAAGTTCTGATGACCTAGACCCTGGGGAGAGAGGGAGAGAATACATACAAGGAAAATAAATGACCCTTCCCCCGAGGAATCGCATACGCCCCCATGCAATGCACGGGAAATCACCGTGACACAAGGAGGAAATTACCACTTTTCCATCCAAGCGATACAGTTTCATCCCCGTACACTGAAATGGTTTACAGCGCATGCGAACCCTCGGTTCGACACAAAAAAAAACTAAAATTAACGCCAGCTAAAAATCCTAGCCTTACTCGACGCAATGATTCATAGCCATAATGGCCCAAAAGCTAACCTAGTTTTGAAGCTGGGGTCCTCTTCACGTGAAGTTCTGATGACCTAGACCCTGGGGAGAGAGGGAGAGAATACATACAAGGAAAATAAATGGCCCTTCCCCCGAGGAATCGCATACGCCCCAATGCAATGCACGGGAAGTCACCGTGACACAAGGAGGAAATTACCACTTTTCCATACAAGTGACACGGTTTCATCCCCGTGTAATGCAATGGTTCACAGCGCATGCAATACCTCGGTTCGACACAAAAAAAACTAAAATTAACGCAAGCTAAAAATCCTAGCCTTATTCGACGCAAAGATCACGGCCCTAAAGGCCCAAAAGCTAATCTAATTCACTTGCTTTCTTCTTAATTTGGTCCTCTTCTCTTGTTGTCTTCTTTCTTCTCCTCCCAAATTTGGAGGACACACGAATCGCACTCGTATCTTTTCGCCGTTCATTCGATCAAAACGCAATTTTCGCTCAAGCGCGCAACGCATCGTATAAAACGCAACGTTCACACGCATATCGGGTCGCTAGTTTTCTTCGAGGTCTCATTGCTGTCTTTTCTCTACTACATCTTCCTGTAACAGAGCTGGTTAGTGCACATGAACATGAAGTACAAGTATGCAAGTCACCCAAAAAATGCATCACAAAACAAAAAAATCATAATAACCCACTAAAAATTAATAAACACGGTACCTTTTTGCATGCCAACTTAAATTTTGTATTTTTGGCTTTTTCCGTCTACACTTTTCTACCTTTTGGTATTTTTGGCGCCTTTTGTAAATGTGAATTTTTTCACCATGGTCTTGTGCGAATTTTCTGTTCGCGAGAATTCTCATCCTAAAGACTCATTTATTTTATGAGTCCATAACCATATAATAACGTCATCGGATCCGATTTTACCAATAGATTAATGCAACTCATACCCTATCACACCAGTTCGTCCCTCTTATTACAAATATCAAAGAGAGGCCATATTGAAACCTTCATACTTTGATATGTACCTCATCCTGTAATGGAGCTGGTTAGTGCACATTTATATAAAATACACATTCGATGTCACCCAAAAAATACATTACAAAACAAAGAAACCATAATCACACGCAAAAACATGCTTAACTTTTATGTACCTTTATGCCTGCCTACTTAGGTTTTGTATTTTAGGCCTATTTTTTTGCCAATTTTGATACCTTTTGTATTTATGGCGCCTTTTTAATATTTCACTCTTTTCACCATGTGTGAACTTTCCGTCCACGAGAATTCTCATAATAAGACCCATTCACTATATGGGTCTATAACCATATAATAACCTCATCGGATCCGATTTTTTACCAAGAGCTGAATTCAACTCATACCTCATAATACCAAGTCGTCCCTCTTGAATTACACTCATCAAAAAGAGACTTCATTTTACCATCATACCGCGGTACATATAACAGTGCTAATTAGCTTTTCTTCCGATGAACTCTGTTGGGAAAGACACAGTATATTAACAGCATGAAAGAGAAATCACTGAATTGTATTAAAAACCTCAGCTATAAAAGGCCTTCTGCTCATCACTGAAAACCATCCACTTGATAGGAGATCCATCAGCCGCAAACACGACTTCCGTAGTCATAGAAACACCTTGTATCTTATTCCTTGTGTCAGTTTCCTTAATACTTAAGATAACCACACGAAATCTTTACTCCTGGTAAACGGCTGTCTTTGTCCACCCTGAAATAAATAAAAATGATATTGTAATTTTGAAGTTTATTTGTAAACTATCCGTAAATATCAATATTAATCAACACATTTAAGTTATATGCCAAATGTTTATTGCCATTTCATGCTAGTTAGTTACATATCAATTTGTTTTCAATATTTGATATGTGTTCTCGTAATTTTAATTAGGTAACAAAACAGATTGTTGTAATCCATCAAACGATGGAAAAAGTCAGCACCACGCGTTCAAAGTCCCCTTGGATAAATATTTCATCTGTTGGCTGGTTACCATTCAATTTTTAACAAAACTTGTAATGAATTGCGGTAGTAATAGATTAATTGCACAAATTTTAACAATTGTTATGTAAGGTTTCTTAGGGAATATAGAGGTTAATACTATGATTTGTAAAAAATAATATTACCGTAAGTATTTAAAGAGGGTTTAAAATTCGGGTTTGCGAGTTGGTGCAAGATTTTACTTTAGATTCACAATGTAGAAGCTTCATAGATCGACGTGGTATAAGTAACTTGGCGGAAGTCGGCGGAAGTATCTACTTTATCTCTACGTTTGTGTAAAAAATTGGCTGAAAAAATGCTCCATCATTTTGTTATAAATCCATGGTTATTGATGAAACAAAATCTTTGCAAACCCTCCAAACGGAAAATAAAGGAATTTAAATTAAGATGGTATAACATTTTTGTCTATAATAATATTAATTAATGCATGAGAATAAATTAAGCTCTTTCAGAAAAAAATCAAGAGTGGTCGTTTTTCGGTAAATTTGTTCAACTTTTGCCTCAATTAAATTGTTAAAGTGAAGGAACAAGGAAGAAATAATCTTGAAGGTTATGCACAATATATTGGAGAATATATATGCGAAGTTTCTACTTCGTAGCTCAAAAAAATCGATTTTGAGGTTTTGGCCAGCTTTTTTTCGATTCTAGCTCACTGTGCTTCTGGGCCATTTACATTACATCACGTAGAATACACCCGTATGTCTCTCTTTAATCACCGTGAGCTAAGAAAGTTTTCATAAAGAAATTAACGAAAGCAAATTATAATAGTCGAATCGTAATTCATCTTCCCATTGCAAAAAATTATTAATTCTAATCATCATTCCATTTTCAATGCGTTGGTGATACGTAATAATTGAAAAATAAAAAGCATACTTTCTTGTATGCTATGTACTAGCAATGAATACAATTTTTTTCACTGCGGTTGTAGAAGGTTTCTCAGGTAAAATGAAGGCTATTTCTATGGTCTATAAAACCATAAAATTACTGTAATTATTTCATCAAATTCTAGAAGGTTTATTGCAGAATATGTTTCCGGAGAAATTTATCATTTGTGGAGCCCAGAGTGGGGTCTCGAACTTAATATGAGCAAATGCATGCCGATGCATTTATCACCGAGTTTGTCCAACTTTAACCATGTTTATGGGGTGGATGTTGTGCACAGAAGGGCAACAGTCGAAGGTAAGTACGTAGGAGTTAAGATAATCTCGATCTTCTCGTGGGGAACACATAGGAGGAATATTTGCGGCATAGCCCTGAAGTAATTAGCATCCGTCAAGCGTATTGTGCGGAGATTTTCGGATGAGAAAATAAAAGAAAGGTGCTATTTCGCACTCGTCCGACCACACCTAGACACCTATGCAGCGATATCAAATGTTATCCTGTGCAGATATACTTAATCCGCGAACTGCATAAACTATAAGGCTGCGCGGTTCGTCAAAAAAATTGCTACGGGCGTACAGACAGCGTTACTCAGCTGTTAAGCGAACTAGGCTGGGAGCCGCTGGAGACTCGGAGGCCGCGCGCTAGGCTCAGATTGCTTGAACAATAGGGTGGTTTCCTATTATTTTTTATTGCGTGAATCGAAAGATTATTACTCCTGGAGTACACATTTCACACTTTTAGATTTTAAAATGACGACATCTATTTTTCGCGATTAAATGAAAAGTGAAAATTTTCAAGCGCGCGAAAACGCGACGGCTAAGTGTGAATGCTGGCAAAACTCCGTGTGACGTCGTTCTGGTTCCCGCTTGCGTAATTGAGGTGACCTTGGGGCAACGGTTTAGCGCTGACACGATCCAGGATGCTAGTAGGTAGCAGAGTACCGTGCTAGCTGGTAGCGCTTGGCTTAAATAAGATTATTAATACCTTATCAAACGAAGGAAACTTTCCGACCTTTGCCAGTTTTAATTGGTGATTATTAAGACATGTTTCCCTGAGCTCTGTACCTCATGCATGCATTGGTAATCTCAGACGACGTGAAACTCCTATCCACTCGTATAGAAACTAGGTCCCTGTGACGCAATCCTGTGGATTTTCCGCATCAATTCATAACTTTTGATGAAATATGGATTTATCACTACACTTCAAAGACAAAATAACAGGTAAAACAATTGAGTTTTGAAGATGAACGGGCTCCAAAGCAGGCGACGATGCAGAAATGGGCAAGTCAATTCATGGCGACGATATTTTGGAATTTGTGCTGAATTATCTTCATCGATGAATGGGAAGAGGGAAAAACATTAACAGGAAAGTATTATGCATCGTTTTTGGAACAGTTTGTGGGATAAATCAAGAACAGCGCCCTCATTTGAAGCAGAAAAATGTCTTCCTTCAACGCAGAGTTGCACAACTGTTCAGAGTCAATAGCCAGAATTAGAGAATTTAAGTTTCAAGTATTACACAATTCACCGTATTCACCAGATCTGACCTCTGGTGATATTAATAGTTTTACAACTTGAAGAAATGACTTTGCTGACAAAAGTTTGCGTATAAAGAGGAGATCATCCCTAAAAACCAATGACTATTTTGAAGAGATCTCTAAATTATTCTTTTTGAACGGCTTAAAATGCCTGGAAAAATGTTTACAAACCTTTTTGTGGGTGAAATTAAGAAGGCTATAATGAAAAATGAGGCAATATAATTTGTTTTTATACCTTTTTCTAAAGATTTATTGAACGACCCTTGTAACTGCCTAGAGAATGCTGACTTTTCGGAGAAAGAGAATGAGTTGTGGTTGTGATATTCCAGGATTCGCAAGAGTGAAAAGAGAAGAAGGGAAGCATTGGAAGAGATAAGGAAAGTGAGAAAGCGACGATACTGAAGTTGAATAGAACAACAATTTGACAGTCAAAGGATACCACCAACATTCTAGAGACCATAACGAATTCAACGAATAAAAGCGGGCGGACATATTCCGTAACAACCTTCGTTCTTGAAGGAAGGCCTCATTTGAAATTCCCACATCTCTAAGGGCTTGTTTACACGGAACAGTGACCCTAACGAGTTAATGTATGAATGAATGAACGCGAGAATGAACACGAAAATGCATCGTATGTATAACCCCACAACTTGTGTGAATGCATTAACGGAAAATAGAGCCTCTTCTAGTTTGGATTATTCATTCGGGGAAGTTCTTTTTTAATCAGACGAAGTGAAACATATCCTTTGTTTACCGCGTTACTATGGTAGATGCGACCACGAGAAGAAAATATAGGAAATTGACTGAAAAACAGAGAGATTTAAAATAGCACGCTTTCCTCGTACTATTAATGATAGCAACGGTGTCTCGATCAATAAAATTAATTGCGTAAATCGCTAGGACGACTCATTTAATGCTTATCCATTTTTATACCCTTGAATGGATATGTTACGTGAATAAATAGCCGTTGACATGGTTTTCCCTTTGCGTGACGGCGGACTTGCATTTTGTTTTGATGCGTAATATTTTTATCACCGTGTGGTGGGCATGTGGAGATGTCTTGTATGCTGGATATTTGCGATTGGTCCAATAATCAATAACAAAAACTAATTGGGCTTGGATCGCGTGGATATTCCGTCTCAACCTTGGTAAACGACAGACGGCTTCTCTTGAATGTCTTCATATCATTCCTCAGAAAGATTTACCGTCAGAAGGGAAATCTTTCGATTTTACCACGGAGCGATGATGGCGGTACGGATTTTGCAGAGATACTTTATTTTCCACAATAGTACACAGCGTATAAGGCCGCCAGGGTAGGTGATAATGAGGAAGTGTTATGATAAGTTGGAAATAAGAGAGGTCTTTCAAAAACGTTAAGGAGAAGACGGGATAATGTTATTTGCCACACCATCTACATCTGAATCTACGTACTACCCCGCAAGCCAACTAAAAAACGTGTGGCAGGGGGTGTTAGTACACCAGCCATTTGCACATAAAAAGGAAACTTTCTAACGAAAGTACGACTGGCATTTATTAAAGCCCCTTATGGTTCGGAGGAAAAACGAATTCCCATTTCTATCCTTTCGGCAAAATATCTCTCCTAATTTATCGCTTCTATCGGACCTGGAAATATGGTGTGGCTCTAATAATTATTATGTTCTCCGTGTCGCTCTTAAATATATATCCATTCTCACTAGCTCAAGCAATGTAAGCCTAGCGCGCAGCCTCCGAGCCTCCAGCGGCTTACAGCCTAATTCGATTAAGATCTGGGTAACGTTGCCTGTACGTCCGTAGCGATTTTTGACTAACCGCAAAGCCTCTCTTTGTATTTTATTCAGTTCGCGGATTAAGTCTTTCTGCAATAAATCCCATATGATATCGCTGCATATTCTAGGTGCGGTCGGACGAGTGCGAAATAGCACCTTTCTTTTACTTCCTTCTCCGAAAATCTTCCCACAAAATGCTTGACGAATCCTGATTTCTTCAGAGCTCTGCATATGAATCCTGAGGGATGATGGCCTGATGAAGAGAATCGTCGGAGGACAAGTGGATGGAAAGACATGAAAATGAAGGCCCCGAATGAGTTACTTAAGACAAGTAATTAAGAGAAAGTAAAAGAGAATAAATACGTAAATATGAAGTGAAATACTAGACTAGTAAACGCAGTTGAGAAATGAGTCATCCTAATGCTTGGGTCCCTAAGGATTTTTCACAACGATACTCATTATATAAATGTTCATTGGTGATATTATTATTATGATCCCTGAGGTATTGAGAATATTTCTTCATCCTTCCGTATTCTATGAGAGAAATGTTTAAGAATAAATCAGAAACCACTCTGATAACATCTCGCTTCGGGGACTGTTCTATTTTATATCCAATTCTACGTTCAAATATCTGTCAAAAATCATTTCTCGTTACGACGACGTCTAAATTTTGGGATTCTATCCCTGAGGACTTAAAACAGAAAGGTTCCAATCATGCTTCCAAATATGAATTATTAATTAATTATAAATTATATTAACACATTGCTCTAATCAAAGCAGTGCTACATTAACCTCTACTTAACAAAACACAGCCTACAGATCTCATGCATGTGGCTAAATTATAATTATTGTCTCTTTTTTATGTCATAATAATTTATTTATCATACTGTCATATCGTCATTACTTCTACGGGCTCTTACGAGAGTTCTTCATTAAAAATAAGATATTTAAATAACAATGCCTACTTTGTTCAATGCGATGTGCACTCTAATGTCGCTAAACCCCTAATGTCTGTTTATTTATATCAAACGTAATATATCGCATAGCAACAAAGCAAAACGACCGATATAATATACAAATGCCTATAAAGCTACAAAATAACTAAACCAAAACAATTAAAAATGTAATTAGCACGCTACACTTGTGTCTGACTGTTCATGAATGTACCTAATGAGCTTTTTTAGCCTATCATTGTAAATAGAGTTTTGCTTCAAGGGTGAAGGCCGGAGCATAAATAAGATATTCTATTCTATGCTCAAAGGGACTCATTGCTATCATCTGTCTAAAGACTGCTTTTCGTCTTCGAAACCTTTCAGAGTCGATAGATCGAAGGAGTTGGTTTGGACTAGGAGTGAATTTGCACGAAAGAAAAGAGAAAGTGCGAAGCATCGAAAGATGTGAGCAGAGCGAGAAAGATATGAAATGGAACCGAATAGAACACCTATTTTACTAATAAATACATCGACAACACCTGTATTGCACCGACTATAACACGAATTAAGCTTGGAGCGGGTAGCACATTCCGTCTCAACCTTAGGTGGCATTGACTGCATTTGAACTTCCTTCATCTCGTTTTAATAGAAACGAGTCGATTGGGCGCTTGAATTCATCAAGCGGGTAATTAGGGGGAGTGGAAACATAGTTGTGTCACATATTTTCGAGTCATGTGCCCATAAGTGGTTTAATATTCAAAAATTTCCCCGCCGTTTTTTGAAAGGGTAAGGAACTAAATTTTTCACTGTTAGAAATATTTGTTATTTTCAATGTGATTTTATTTGACGGATAATTGATTCTTTGATCCATTAAGTTAACCATTGACACATTATCGGAATAAGGTTTTAAAAATTTCAGGAGAGTGTTGATTATGTGGTTATTTTTCAACTGTTAAAGTTCATAAGCATTGTGATAAGCCACTCTTGAAAATACAACGCAGATTCTTTAGATAAATATATAAAGATATTCCACTTGCAAAACGAATATCCATAATGCAGTTTGTAAAATACTGAATTGTAACGATTCCTCTAATTTCTTTGGTCTTAAAAAATAGTTATTCTCAAGATATTCCATTTTGCAAAAATGATTTGGCATATTTGATATCATAATCGTATCGAAATATCAAGTATACTGACACGTGCATTGAAAATACGCAATCCGATTGATTTACCTTCCAATCTTTGATCATCAACACTAAAATTCCTGGTCGACTATGTACGTGCATGCAAAATCCTATGTTATAACGATTCGATATATTTTAAGAAAAAGCATATTCGATATGCATCAATCGTGAGACTACATGCAAAACATATTACCTTTGGGAATTGTGAGGAATACCAAGATTTACCAAGCACCAAATTTAATTGGTCCAACGGATACACTATTCAACTTGTGCCAATGTTATGTATTTGTTATAATAATCGAATCCATTCTTCGATTATACTGGCATTTGTATCGTTGAATCCGCAATGCTATTGATTTAACTTACAGTCTATGGCTATCTTCCACATAATTATATTGGTCAACTATGTCCATGGATGTAAAATCCTATATGTTATAGCAATACGATATATTTTAAGAAAAAGTAGATTCGATTAATACCGAACGTGAGACTATACACAAAATATGTTTCATTTGGGCATTGTGAGGAATACCAAGATGTACCCATTTGCCAAATTTCATTGGACCAACGTATAAACTAATCAAGTTTTGCAAATTTGCGTATTTGATAGAATAATCGAATCGATCTTGCGATTACACTGCCATCTGTACTGTAAAATCCGCATGGCTATTGGTTTAATTTTCAGTCTGTGTGTCTACTATACAATACCTGGCCAACTATGCCCTTGGATGTAAAATCCTCTATGTTATAGCGGTTCGATATATTTGAAGAAAAAGCATATTCGATATGTATCGCACGTTAGACAACATACAAAGCATATTTCTGTTGGGCAGTGTGACGATTACCAAGATGTGCACATTCGCCAAATTTCATTGGTCCAACGGGTATACTTTTCAAGTTATACCAATTTGTGTATATGCTATAATAATCGAATCGATTTTTCGATCATACTGACATCTGTACGGTAAAGTCCGCAATCCCATTGGTTTAATTTTCAGTCTATGGGTATCTACTATTTAATACCTGGTCAACTATGCCTGTGGATGTAAAATCCTACATGTAATAGCAATTCGATATACTTTAAGAAAAAGTAGATTCGATATATATCGAATGTGAGACTACGTACAGAACAAATTTTCATTGGGCATTGTGAGGAATACCAATATGTACCCATTCACCAAATTTCATTGATCCAACGGTAAATCTATTGAAGTTATGCCCATTTACGTATTTGCTATAATAATCGAGTCGATTTTTCGATCATACTTACATCTGTACTGTAAAATCCGCAAGGCTATTGGTTTAAAATCCAGTCAATGGGTATCTACTATTTAATCCTTAGTTAACTATGTCCTTGGATGTAAAATCCTACATGTTATAGCAATTCGATATATTTTAAGAAAAAGTAGATTCGATATATATCGAATAAGAGGCTACGTACAAAACAAATTTTCATTGGGCATCGTGAGGAATACCAATATGTACCCATTCAACAAATTTCATTGATCCAACGGTAAATCTATTGAAGTTATGCCCATTTACGTATTTGCTATAATAATCGAATCGATTTTTCGATCATACTGACATCTGTACTGTAAAATCCGCAAGGCTATTGGTTTAAAATCCAGTCAATGGGTATCTACTATTTAATCCCTAGTAAACTATGTCCTTGGATGTAAAATCCTACATGTTATAGCAATTCGATATATTTTAAGAAAAAGTAGATTCGATATATATCGAATGTGAGACTGCGTACAAAACAAATTTTCATTGGGCATCGTGAGGAATACCAATATGTAACCAATCACCAAATTTCATTGATCCAACGGTAAATCTATTGAAGTTATGCCCATTTACGTATTTGCTATAATAATCGAATCGATTTTACGATCATACTGATATCTGTACTGTAAAATCCGCAAGGCTATTGGTTTAAAATCAAGTCAATGGGTATCTACTATTTAATCCCTAGTAAACTATGTCCTTGGATGTAAAATCCTACATGTTATAGCAATTCGATACATTTGAAGAAAAAGTTGATTCGATATATATCGAATGTGAGACTACGTACAAAACAAATTTTCATTGGGCATCGTGAGGAATACCAATATGTACCCAATCACCAAATTTCATTGATCCAACGGTAAATCTATTGAAGTTATGCCCATTTACGTATTTGCTATAATAATCGAATCGATTTTTCGATCATACTGACATCTGTACTGTAAAATCCGCAATGCTATTGGTTTTAAATCCAGTCTATGGGTATCTACTATTTAATCCCTAGTAAACTATGTCCTTGATTGTTAAATCCTACATGTTATAGCAATTCGATATATTTTAAGAAAAAGTAGATTCGATATATATCGAACGTGAGACTGAATACAAAACATACTACCATAGAGTATCGTGAAAAATACCAAGATGTACTTGTTAACCAAGTTTCATTGGTCCAACGTACACACTTATCAAGTTATGCCAATTTGCGTTTTTGCTATACTAATCGAATCGTACTTTATACACTGCTGACATCTGTACTGTAAAATCCGCAATCCTATTGATATCCCTTCTATGGTCACTCCCTTATCCCTGCCTTCTCTAATATCCCCGCTTTCAAAATTAAGCCTATGTTCTTATATTGGTGACGTAATTGGACGGGATGCGTGTATTTCTTACGGGGGCCTAATACAAAAAGATATAAATTCAAATCGATGTATCTTCAGTAGGAAACATAATTCATCTAAATAATTTATGTGTGCGCATAATTCATTTTTTTCCTTACATATTGTTAAAATTTTTATTTCCGTAACTATGTAAATAAGCCCAAAAAAAGGCTCAATCGAATACAACCTTGTATCGATCATAACTTCGAGTCTAATCAATCGATTCGCCTGATTTAACTTTTGTCGGATGAATGACATTTTCAGTCGTATTTTGTATGACATTCATGTTCAAAACTTGATTAATAAAAAAGTTATTAGCGATTAAAGCGTATCCAAGGAGATTCGTATCGATATAACTCGCACATGAATCGATCGAGCGGAATGGTCATCATTGCAAAAGTTGACCATTTTAATAATATTATTACTCTGAAAATTTCATTCCTCTAGCTTAAACGGTTGCTAAGATATTCAAGATTGCATGCTCCACAAAAAAATGGCGACAATGATTTTTCGCTTGCAGGACATTTTTCGGAATTTAATTATGAATAACCCAAGAGGGATACGGAGAAAGTGAGCTCAAACGTAAGGGTTCAAAGAACCCTTTTACGGTTTTTCCAGAAGATTCCAAATTTTCATATGGCACATGTCTCAACGCCGAAATCCAAGATTGAAAATTCGACCACCTCTACAATGGAAAGTCGAAATCGTTTATTCCTCGGAATTGTGTCGACATATGAAAATTCCGAGAGAGCCAAAAAATTAACCAAAAAATCTAGTATCTTGTGTTTCAAGGAATTTGCCCTGCGATGATTGCAAGTTGGTCAAAAAAATTCTTTACGTAGTGCCATAAGAAAAGCATGGGGCACTTTCAAAAAATCATAAAAAATACTAAATATCAATTTTTCGAAATGACAACCACACTGAAAAATCAACCAAAAAATCTAGTTTTCGTCCAGGGAATCTCATGTTCCTGACGCATTTATAGATACCGAAAAAAACCTAAAAAATTTTAGTCCCATAAGGCTCCCATGTTAATTCAAGTCGATATATCTCGAAAAGTAATAGACTTTTTTAAGATTTCAGATTTTTCCTCCCGATGATTTTTTTTTTACTTTTACGTCCAATATTCCATATACCCACACCTATCACAGTTTGGGCTGCTAATTTGTGTCAATCACACAATCAATTAATTACTTTCCAGCTTTAAATAGCGTAACGAGTCGATTGGGCGCTTGAATTCATCAAGCGGGTAATTAGGGGGGTGGGAACATAGTTGTGTTACATTTTTCCGAGTCATATGCCCATAAGTGGTTCAAAAAGCGAAAGAAACACCCCAAATATCGTTTGAATGAGTGAAATATGCGGACAATACGCTCATTCACTGTCAACAATACTTAAGACCTTCTTAGTAACCACGGTGATCAATGCTTCGGGATACCATTTTGATATGAATGAATTGCGCAATGTAGAAAAATATAAAGTGTACGATAGATGAACTTATGAAATGTAGCCGATTTTTCTTATTTTAGCCCTTAACCTAGGATTATATCACCTTTATTTTTGATTTTTAGCGTTTGAATACAGCAGACTTAATGAAATTAAATACATCATTATTAGAAAATAAATGAACAGTGACTTATGAAATGATTATTCGAATAAATATGTCTCGAATAATGAAGTAATGTTCGGATTTCTCTGACGATGTATGTCTCTCAATGCTGTCATTTTTCTAGATCTAAGGAAGGTTTATAACAACAAAACACATTGATTACAATAAATATATAAATACGGTTATGAAACTTAAATTGGAGAAAGAACCGAAGAATGTTCAACTGTCTCCGTTGATGTTATATTTGGTAAGTAATAGCAATTCGATATATTTTACAAAAGGTATATTCGATAGGTGTCGAATGGGAGCATAACAAACGATTATATTTCATTGGTGCAGCATGAACAATGCTTTAATAAACATATTCATAAAATTTCTTTTGTCTAACATCAGTAGTAAAAAAGATACGCAAATTAGCATATTTGCTACCATAATCATAACGAATTGTCAAGTTTACTCACATGTGAAAATATAAATTCGCATTCCTATTGATTTATCTTCCCATTAGGTCATCTACCCTATATTTCATGGTCAAATACGCCCGCGGATGTAAAATCCTGCATGTTATAGCAATTCAATATATATTTTAAGAAAACGCTGAATCGATATACATCTAATGAGACAGTAAATGGAAAACATATTCGATTGGGCTTTGTGAAGAATATCAGGATGTACACATTCACCAAATTTCATTGGTCCAAAGAATATACGAATCAAGTTATGCCATTTCGCGTATTTTCTATAATAATCGATTCGATCATTCGATTATACTGCATCTGTAATGTAAAATTCGCAATGCGTTTGATTTTAATTCCGGTCAATGGCCATTCACCATATTATTCCTGGTCAATTTTGCCCATTGATGTAAATTCCGATGTGTTATAACAATTCCATATATTTTAAGAAAGAGTATATTCGATATATATCGAATGAGATACTTCATACAAAAAATCTTCCCATTGGGCATTGTGAGGAATACCAATGTGTACCCATTCACCAAATTTCATTGGTCCAACGAATATACTATTTAAATTATGCCAATTTGCATATTTGCTACAATAATCGATTCGATCTTTCGATTAAAATGCCATCTGCACTGTAAAATCCGCAACGCTGTATATTATAATTCCAGTTAATAGTCATCTACTCTATAATTCCTGGTCAACAATGCCTGTGGATGTAAATTCCTAAATTTTAACGCAAATCATTATAATTTGGATAATGAAGATTCGATATATATCGCATGTGAGACCATATACAAAACATATTTCTATTGGGCATTGTGAGAAATATCATGATATACCCATTCCCAAAATTTCTTTGGTCCAACTTATAAAGCAATCAAGTTATGCCCATTTACGTATTTGCTATAATAATCGAATCGATTTTTCGATCATACTTACATCTGTACGGTAAAGTCCGCAATCCTATAGGTTTAAAATCCAGTCTATGGGTATCTACTATTTAATCCTTAGTTAACTATGTCCTTGGACGTAAAATCCTACATGTTATAGCAATTCGATATATTTTAAGAAAAAGTAGATTCGATATATATCGAATGTGAGACTACTTACAAAATTAAATTACCATTGGGCATCGTGAGGAATACCAATATGTACCCAATCACCAAATTTCATTGATCCAACGGTAAATCTATTGAAGTTATGCCCATTTACGTATTTGCTATAATAATCGAATCGATTTTTCGATCATACTGACATCTGTACTGTAAAGTCCGCAATCCTATAGGTTTAAAATCCAGTCAATGGGTATCTACTATTTAATCCCTAGTAAACTATGTCCTTGGATGTAAAATCCTACATGTTATAGCAATTCGATACATTTTAAGAAAAAGTAGATTCGATATATATCGAATATGAGACTACGTACAAAACAAATTTTCATTGGGCATCGTGAGGAATGCCAATATGTACCCAATCACCAAATTTCATTGATCCAACGGTAAATCTATTGAAGTTATGCCCATTTACGTATTTGCTATAATAATCGAATCGATTTTTCGATTATACTGACATCTGTACTGTAAAATCCGCAAGGCTATTGGTTTAAAATCCAGTCAATGGGTATCTACTATTTAATCCCTAGTAAACTATGTCCTTGGATGTAAAATCCTACATGTTATAGCAATTCGATACATTTTAAGAAAAAGTAGATTCGATATATATCAAATATGAGACTACGTACAAAACAAATTTTCATTGGGCATCGTGAGGAATGCCAATATGTACCCAATCACCAAATTTCATTGATCCAACGGTAAATCTATTGAAGTTATGGCCATTTACGTATTTGCTATAATAATCGAATCGATTTTTCGATTATACTGACATCTGTACTGTAAAATCCGCAAGGCTATTGGTTTAAAATCCAGTCAATGGGTATCTACTATTTAATCCCTAGTAAACTATGTCCTTGCATGTAAAATCCTACATGTTATAGCAATTCGATACATTTGAAGAAAAAGTAGATTCGATATATATCAAATGTGAGACTACGAACAAAACAAATTTTCATTGGGCATCGTGAGGAATACCAAGATGTACCCAATCACCAAATTTCATTGATTCAACGGTAAATCTATGGAAGTTATGCCCATTTACGTATTTGCTATAATAATCGAATCGATTTATCGATCATACTGACATCTGTACTGTAAAATCCGCAATGCTATTGGTTTTAAATCCAGTCTATGGGTATCTACTATTTAATCCCTAGTAAACTATGTCCTTGAATGTTAAATCCTACATGTTTTAGCAATTCGATATATTTTAAGAAAAAGTAGATTCGATATATATCGAACGTGAGACTGAATACAAAACATACTACCATAGAGTATCGTGAGGAATACCAAGGTGTACCTGTTTACCAAGTTTCATTGGTCCAACGTACACACTTATCAAGTTATGCCAAAATGCGTATTTGCTATACTAATCGAATCGTACTTTAGACACTGCTGACATCTGTACTGTAAACCCGCAATCCGAATGATATCCTTTCTATGGTCACTCCCTTATCCCTGCCTTCTCTAATATCCCCGCTTTCAAAATTTAGCCTATGTTCTTATATTGGTGACGTAGATAGACGGGATGCGTGTATTTCTTACGGGGGCCTAATACAAAAAGATATAAATTCAAATCGATGTATCTTCATTAGGAAACATAATTCATCTAAATATTTTATGTGTGCGCATAACTCATTTTTTTCCTTACATATTGTTAAATTTTTATTTCCGTAACTATGTAAATAAGCCCAAAAAATGGCTCAATCGAATACAACCTTGTATCGATCATAACTTCGAGTCTAATCAATCGATTCGCCTGATTTAACTTTTGTCGGATGAATGACATTTTCAGTCGTAATTTGTATGACATTCATGTTCAAAACTTGATTAATAAAAAGTTATTAGCGATTAAAGCGTATCCAAGGAGATTCGTATCGATATAACTCGCACATGAATCGATCGAGCGGAATGGTCATCATTGCAAAAGTTGACCATTTTAGTAACATTATTTATCAGACAATTTCATTCCTCTAGCTGAAACTGTTGCTAAGATATTCAAGATTGCATGCTCCACAAAAAAATGGCGACAATGATTTTTCGCTTGCAGGACATTTTTCGGAATTTAATTATTAATTAACCAAGAGGGATACGGCGAAAGTAAGTTCAAACGTGAGGGTTCGAGAACCCTCTAACGGTTTTTCTTGGAGATTCCAAATTTTCATATGGCACATGTCTCAACGCCGAAATCCAAGATTGAAAATTCGACCACCTCTACAATGGAAAATCGAAATCGTTTATTCCTCGGAATTGTTTCAACATATGAAAATTTCGAGATAGCCAAAAAATCAACTAAAAAAGCTAGTATCTTGCGTTTCAAGGAATTTGTCCTGTGATGATTGCAAGTTGGTCAAAAAAATTCTTTACATAGTGCCATAAGAAAAGCATGGGGCACTTTCAAAAAATTATAAAAAATACTAAATATCATTTTATCGAAATGATAACCACACTGAAAAATCAACCAAAAAATTTTGTTTTCGTCCAGGGAATCTCATGTTCCTGACGCATTTAAAAATACCTAAAAAAACCTAAAAGATTTTAGTCCCATAAGGCTCCCATGTTAATTCAAGTCGATATATCTCGAAAAGTTATCGACTTTTTTAAGATTTCAGATTTTTCCTCCCGATAAATATTTTTTTACTTTTACGTCCAATATTCCATGTAGCCACACATATCACAGTTTAGGCTACTTATTTTTATCAATCACCCAATCAGTGAATCAAATCGCAGCTAATATAGGGACGTTAACGAGTCGATTGGGCGCTTGAATTCATCAAGCGGGTAATTAAGGGGGGTGGAAACATAGTTGTGTCACATATTTTCGAGTCATGTGCCCATAAGTGGTTTAATATTCAAAGATTTCCCCGCCGTTTTTAGAAAGGGTAAGGAACTAAATTTTTCACTGTTAGAAATATTTGTTATTTTCAATATGATTTTATTTGACGGATAATTTATTCTTTGATCCATTAAGTTAACCATAGTTACATAATCGGAATAAGGTTTTAAAAATTTCAAGAGTGTTGATTCTGTGGTTATTTTTCAACTGTTAAAGTCCATAAGCATTGTGATAAACCACTCTTGAAAATACAACGCAGATTCTTTAGATAAATATATAAAGATATTCCACTTGCAAAACGAATGTCCATAATGCAGTTTGTAAAATACTGAATTGTAACGATTCTTCTACTTTCTTTGGTCTTAAAAAATAGTTATTCTAGAGATATTCCAATTTGCAAAAAAGATTTGGCATCCTTGCTATCATAATCGTATCGAATTATCAATTATACTGACACGTGCATTGAAAATACGCAATCCGATTGATTTACCTTCCAATCTTTGATCATCAACACTAAAATTCCTGGTCGACTATGTACGTGAATGTAATATCCTATGTTATAACGATTCGATATATTTTAAGAAAAAGCATATTCGATATGCATCAATCGTGAGACTACATGCAAAACATATTACCTTTGGGAATTGTGAGGAATACCAAGATGTACCAAGCACCAAATTTAATTGGCCCAACGGATACACTATTCAACTTGTGCCAATGTTATGTATTTGTTATAATAATCGAATCCATTCTTCGATTATACTGGTATTTGTATTGTTGAATCCGCAATGCTATTGATTTAACTTACAGTCTATGGCTATCTTCCACATAATTATATTGGTCAACTATGTCCTTGGATGTAAAATCCTATATTTATAGCAATACGATATATTTTAAGAAAAAGTAGATTCGATTAATACCGAACGCGAGACTATACGCAAAATATGTTTCATTTGGGCATTGTGAGGAATACCAAGATGTACCCATTTGCCAAATTTCATTGGTCCAACGTATAACCTAATCAAGTTTTGCAAATTTGCGTATTTGATAGAATAATCGAATCGATCTTGCGATTACACTGCCATCTGTACTGTAAAATCCGCAATGCTATTGGTTTAATTTTCAGTCTGTGTATCTACTATACAATACCTGGCCAACTATGCCCTTGGATGTAAAATCCTATATGTTATAGCGGTTCGATATATTTGAAGAAAAAGCATATTCGATTTATACCGCACGTTAGACAACTTACAAAGCATATTTCTGTTGGGCAGTGTGAGGAATACCAATATGTACCCATTCACCAAATTTCATTGATCCAACGGTAAATCTATTGAAGTTATGCCCATTTACGTATTTGCTATAATAATCGAATCGATTTTTCGATCATACTTACATCTGTACGGTAAAGTCCGCAATCCTATAGGTTTAAAATCCAGTCTATGGGTATCTACTATTTAATCCTTAGTCAACTATGTCCTTGGATGTAAAATCCTACATGTTATAGCAATTCGATACATTTTAAGAAAAAGTAGATTCGATATATATCGAATGTGAGACTTTTTACTAAATAAATTTTCATTGGGCATCGTGAGTATACCAATATGTACCCAATCACCAAATTTCATTGATCCAACGGTAAATCTATTGAAGTTATGCCCATGTACGTATTTGCTATAATAATCGAATCGATTTATCGATCATACTGACATCTGTACTGTAAAATCCGCAAGGCCAATGGTTTAAAATCCAGTCAATGGGTATCTACTATTTAATCCCTAGTAAACTATGTCCTTGGATGTAAAATCCTACATGTTATAGCAATTCGATATATTTTAAGAAAAAGTAGATTCCATATATATCGAATGTGAGACTATGTACAAAACCAATTTTCGTTGAGCATCGTGAGGAATACCAATATGTACCCAATCACTAATTTTCATTGATCCAACGGTAAATCTATTGAAGTTATGCCCATTTACGTATTTGCTATAATAATCGAATCGATTTTTCGATCATACTGACATCTCTACTGTAAAATCCGCCAGGCTATTGGTTTAAAATCCAGTCAAAGGGTATCTACTATTTAATCCCTAGTTAACTATGTCCTTGGATGTAAAATCCTACATGTTATAGCAATTCGATACATTTTAAGAAAAATTAGATTCGATATATATCGAATGTTAGACTAAATCTATCGACTATCAAATGTGAGACTTAAAATCCAGTCAATGGGTATCTACTATTTAATCCCTAGTAAACTATGTCCTTGGATGTAAAATCCTACATGTATTACCAATTCGATATACTTAAAGAAAAAGTAGATTCGATATATATCGAATGTGACTCTACGTACAGAACAAATTTTCATTGGGCATCGTGAGGAATACCAATATGTACCCAATTACCAAATTTCATTGATCCAACGGTAAATCTATTGAAGTGATACCCATTTACGTATTTGCTATAATAATCGAATCGATTTTTCGATCATACTGACATCTGTACTGTAAAATCCGCAATGCTATTGGTTTTTAAATCCAGACTATGGGTATCTACTATTTAATCCCTAGTAAACTATGTCCTTGAATGTTTAATCCTACATGTTATAGCAATTCGATATATTTTAAGAAGTAGATACGATATATATCGAACGTGAGACTGAATACAAAACAAACTACCATAGAGTATCGTGAGGAATACCAAGATGTACCTGTTTACCAAGTTTCATTGGTCCAACGTACACACTTATCAAGTTATGCCAATTTGCGTATTTGCTATACTAATCGAATCGTACTTTAGACACTGCTGACATCTGTACTGTAAAATTGACTATCCTATTGATATCCCTTCTATGGTCACTCCCTTATCTCTGCCTTCTCTAATATCCCCGCTTTCAAAATTTAGCCTATGTTCTTATATTGGTGACGTGGATAGACGTGATGCGTGTATTTCTTACGGGGGCCTGATACAAAAAGATATAAATTCAAATCGATGTATCTTCATTAGGAAACATAATTCATCTAAATATTTTATGTGTGCGCATAATTCATTTTTTTCCTTACATATTGTTAAATTTTTATTTCCGTAACTATGTTAATAAGCCCAAAAAATGGCTCAATCGAATACAACCTTGTATCGATCATAACTTCGAGTCTAATCAATCGATTCGCTTGATTTAACTTTTGTCGGATGAATGACATTCTCAGTCGTTTTTTGTATGACATTCATGTTCAAAACTTGATTAATAAAAAAGTTATTAGCGATTAAAGCGTATCCAAGGAGATTCGTATCGATATAACTCGCACATGAATCGATCGAGCGGAATGGTCATCATTGCAAAAGTTGACCATTTTAATAATATTATTACTCTGAAAATTTCATTTCTCTAGCTTAAACGGTTGTTAAGATATTCAAGATTGCATGCTCCACAAAAAATGGCGACAATGATTTTTCGCTTGCAGGACATTTTTCGGAATTTAATTATTAATTAACCAAGAGGGATACGGCGAAAGTAAGTTCAAACGTGAGGGTTCGGAGAACCCTCTAACGGTTTTTCTCTGAGATTCCAAATTTTCATATGGCACATGTCTCAACGCCGAAATCCAAGATTGAAAATTCGACCACCTCTACAATGGAAAGTAAATCGTTTATTCCTCGGAATTGTTTCGACATATGAAAATTCCGAGATAGCCAAAAAATCAACCAATAAATCTAGTATCTTGCGTTTCAAGGAATTTGTCCTGCGATGATTGCAAGTTGGTCAAAAAAATTCTTTACGTAGTGCCATAAGAAAAGCATGGGGCACTTTCAAAAAATCATAAAAAATACTAAATATCAATTCATCGCAATGACAACCATACCAAAAAATCAACTAAAAAATCTTGTTTATGTCAAGGGAATGTCATGTTCCTCACATATTTAAAAATACATAATAAAAGTGAAAAAGTTTTAGTCCCATAAGGCTCCCATGTTAATTCAAGTCGATATATCTCGAAAAGTTATCGACTTTTTTAAGATTTCAGATTTTTCCTCCCGATGAATTTTTTTTTACTTTTACGTACAATATTCCATATACCCACACATATCACCAGTTTGGCTACTAATTTGTATCAATCACACAATCAGTGAATTAGTTTGCAGCTATTATAGGGACGTTAACGAGTCGATTGGGCGCTTGAATTCATCAAGCGGGTAATTAGGGGGGGTGGAAACATAGTTGTGTCACATATTTTCGAGTCATGTGCCCATAAGTGGTTTAATATTCAAAAATTTCCCCGCCGTTTTTTGAAAGGGTAAGGAACTAAATTTTTCACTGTTAGAAACATTTGTTATTTTCAATGTGATTTTATTTGACGGATAATTGATTCTATTATCCATTAAGTTAACCATTGACACATAATTGGAATAAGGTTTTAAAAATTTCAAGAGAGTGTTGATTATGTGGTTATTTTTCAACTGTTAAAGTTCATAAGCATTGTGATAAGCCACTCTTGAAAATACAACGTAGATTCTTTAGATAAATATATAAAGATATTCCACTTGCAAAACGAATGTCCATAATGCAGTTTGTATAATACTGAATTGTAACGATTCCTCTAATTTCTTTGGTCTTAAAAAATAGTTATTCTCAAGATATTCCAATTTGCAAAAAAGATTTGGCATATTTGCTATCATAATCGTATCGAATTATCGAGTATACTGACACGTGCATTGAAAATACGCAATCCGATTGATTTACCTTCCAATCTTTGATCATCAACACTAAAATTCCTGGTCGACTATGTGCGTGCATGCAAAATCCTATGTTATAACGATTCGATATATTTTAAGAAAAAGCATATTCGATATGCATCAATCGTGAGACTACATGCAAAACATATTACCTTTGGGAATTGTGAGGAATACCAAGATGTACCAAGCACCAAATTTAATTGGTCCAAAGGATACACTATTCAACTTGTGCCAATGTTATGTATTTGTCATAATAATCGAATCCATTCTTCGATTATACTGGCATTTGTATCGTTGAATCCGCAATGCTATTGATTTAACGTACAGCCTATGGCTATCTTCCACATAATTATATTGGTCAACTATGTCCTTGGATGTAAAATCATATATGTTATAGCAATACGATATATTTTAAGAAAAAGTAGATTCGATTAATACCGAACGTGAGACTATACACAAAATATGTTTCATTTGGGCATTGTGAGGAATACCAAGATGTACCCATTTGCCAAATTTCATTGGACCAACGTATAAACTAATCAAGTTTTGCAAATTTGCGTATTTGATAGAATAATCGAATCGATCTTGCGATTACACTGCCATCTGTACTGTAAAATCCGCAATGCTATTGGTTTAATTTTCAGTCTGTGTGTCTACTATACAATACCTGGCCAACTATGCCCTTGGATGTAAAATCCTATATGTTATAGCGGTTCGATATATTAGAAGAAAAAGCATTTTCGATATATATCGCACGTTAGACAACATACAAAGCATATTTCTGTTGGGCAGTGTGATGATTACCAAGATGTGCACATTCGCCAAATTTCATTGGTCCAACGGATATACTTTTCAAGTTATACCAATTTGTGTATATGCTATAATAATCGAATCGATTTTTCGATCATACTGACATCTGTACGGTAAAGTCCGGAATCCCATTGGTTTAATTTTCAGTCTATGGGTATCTACTATTTAATACCTGGTCAACTATGCCTGTGGATGTAAAATCCTACATGTTATAGCAATTCGATATACTTTAAGAAAAAGGAGATTCGATATATATCGAATGTGAGACTACGTACAGAACAAATTTTCATTGGGCATTCTGAGGAATACCAATATGTACCCATTCACCAAATTTCATTGATCCAACGGTAAATCTATTGAAGTTATGCCCATTTACGTATTTGCTATAATAATCGAATCGATTTTTCGATCATACTTACATCTGTACGGTAAAGTCCGCCATCCTATAGGTTTAAATTCCAGTCTATGGGTATCTACTATTTAATTCTTAGTTAACTATGTCCTTGGATGTAAAATCCTACATGTTATAGCCATTCGATATATTTTAAGAAAAAAAAGATTCGATATATATCGAATGTGAGACTACTTACACGATAAATTTTCATTGGGCATCGTGAGGAATACCAATATGTACCCAATCACCAAATTTCATTGATCCAACGGTAAATCTATGGAAGTTATGCTCATTTACGTATTTGCTATAATAATCGAATCGATTTTTCGATCATACTGACATCTGTACTGTAAAATCCGCAAAGTTATTGGTTTAAAATCCAGTCAATGGGTATCTACTATTTTATCCCTAGTAAATTATGTCCTTGGATGTAAAATCCTACATGTTATAGCAATTCGATAAATTTGAAGAAAAAGTAGATTCGATATATATCGAATGTGAGACTACGTACAAAACAAATTTTCATTGGGCATCGTGAGGAATACCAATATGTACCCAATCACCAGTTTTCATTGATCCAACGGCAAATCTATGGAAGTTATGCCCATTTAGGTATTTGCTATAACAATCGAATCGATTTTTCGATCATACTGACATCTGTACTGTAAAATCCGCAATGCTATTGGTTTTAAATCCAGTCAATTGGTATCTACTATTTAATCCCTAGTAAACTATGTCCTTGAATGTTAAATCCTACATGTTATAGCAATTCGATATATTTTAAGAGAAAGTAGATTCGATATATATCGAACGTGAGACTGAATACAAAACATACTACCATAGAGTATCATGAAAAATACCAAGATGTACCTGTTTACCAAGTTTCATTGGTCCAACGTACACACTTATCAAGTTATGCCAATTTGCGTATTTGCTATACTAATCGATTCGTACTTTAGACACTGCTGACATCTGTACTGTAAAATCCGCAATCCTATTGATATCCCTTCTATGGTCACTCCCTTATCCCTGCCTTCTCTAATATCCCCGCTTTCAAAATTAAGCCTATGTTCTTATATTGGTGACGTAATTGGACGGGATGCGTGTATTTCTTACGGGGGCCTAATACAATAAGATATAAATTCAAATCGATGTATCTTCAATAGGAAACATAATTCATCTAATTAATTTATGTGTGCGCATAATTAATTTTTTTCCTTACATATTGTTAAAATTTTTATCTCCGTAACTATGTAAATAAGCCCAAAAAATGGCTCAATCGAATACAACCTTGTATCGATCATAACTTCGAGTTTAATCAATCGATTCGCCTGTTTTAACTTTTGTCGGATGAATGACATTTTCAGTCGTCTTTTGTAAGACATTCATGTTCAAAACTTGATTAATAAAAAAGTTATTAGCGATTAAAGCGTATCCAAGGAGATTCGTATCGATATAACTCGCACATGAATCGATCGAGCGGAATGGTCATCATTGCAAAAGTTGACCATTTTAATAATATTATTACTCTGAAAATTTCATTCCTCTAGCTTAAACGGTTGCTAAGATATTCAAGATTGCATGCTCCACAAAAAAATGGCGACAATGATTTTTCGCTTGCAGGACATTTTTCGGAATTTAATTATGAATTAACCAAGAGGGTTACGGCGAAAGTAAGCTCAAACGTGAGGGTTCGGAGAACCCTCTAACGGTTTTTCTGAAAGATTCCAAATTTTCATATGGCACATGTCTCAACGCCGAAATCCAAGATTGAAAATTCGACCACCTCTACAATGGAAAGTCGAAATCGTTTATTCCTCGGAATTGTTTCGACATATGAAAATTTCGAGATAGCCAAAAAATCAACCAAAAAATCTAGTATCTTGCGTTTCAAGGAATTTGTCTTGTGATGATTGCAAGTTGGTCAAAAAAAATCCTAACGTAGTGCCATAAGAAAAGCATGGGGCACTTTCAAAAAATCATAAAAAATACTGAATATCAATTTATCGCAATGACAACCACACCAAAAAATCAACCAAAAAATCTAGTTTTCGTCCAGGGAATCTCATGTTCCTCACATATTTAAAAATACATTAAAAAAGCGAAAAAGTTTTAGTCCCATAAGGCTCCCATGTTAATTCAAGTCGATATATCTCGAAAACTAATCGACTTTTTTAAGATTTCAGATTTTTCCTCCCGATGAATTTTTTTTTACTTTTACGTCCAATATTCCATATACCCACACATATCACCAGTTTGGCTACTAATTTGTATCAATCACACAATCAGTGAATTAGTTTGCAGCTATTATAGGGACGTTAACGAGTCGATTGGGCGCTTGAATTCATCAAGCGGGTAATTAGGTGGGGTGGAAACATAGTTGTGTCACATATTTTCGAGTCATGTCCCCATAAGTGGTTTAATATTCAAAAATTTCCCCGCCGTTTTTTGAAAGGGTAAGGAACTAAATTTTTCACTGTTAGAAATATTTGTTATTTTCAATGTGATTTTATTTGACGGATAATTGATTCTTTGATCCATTAAGTTAACCATTGAATAAAATCGGAATAAGGTTTTAAAAATTTCAAGAGAGTGTTGATTATGTGGTTATTTTTCAACTGTTAAAGTCCATAAGCATTGTGAGAAGCCACTCTTGAAAATACAACGCAGGTTCTTTAGATAAATATATAAAGATATTCCACTTGCAAAACGAATGTCCATAATGCAGTTTGTAAAATACTGAATTGTAACGATTCCTCTAATTTCTTTGGTCTTAAAAAATAGTTATTCCAATTTGCAAAAAAGATTTGGCATATTTGCTATCATAATCGTATCGAATTATCAATTATACTGACACGTGCATTGAAAACACGCAATCCGATTGATTTACCTTCCAATTTTTGATCATCAACACTAAAATTCCTGGTCGACTATGTCGATATCCATTCTTCGATTATACTGGCATTTGTATTGTTGAATCCGCAATGCTATTGATTTAGCTTACAGTCTATGGCTATCTTCCACATAATTCTATTGGTCAACTATGTCCTTGGATGTTATATCCTATATGTTATAGCAATACGATATATTTTAAGAAAAAGTAGATTCGATTAATACCGAACGTGAGACTAAACACAATATATGTTTCATTTGGGCATTGTGAGGAATACCAAGATGTACCCATTTGCCAAATTTCATTGGACCAACGTATAAACTAATCAAGTTTTGCAAATTTGCGTATTTGATAGAATAATCGAATCGATCTTGCGATAACACTGCCATCTGTACTGTAAAATCCGCAATGCTATTGGTTTAATTTTCAGTCTGTGTATCTACTATACAGTACCTGGCCAACTATGCCCTTGGATGTAAAATCCTATATGTTATAGCGGTTCGATATATTTGAAGAAAAAGCATATTCGATATATATCGCACGTTAGGCAACATACAAAGCATATTTCCGTTGGGCAGTGTGAGGATTACCAAGATGTGCACATTCGCCAAATTTCATTGGTCCAACGGGTATACTTTTCAAGTTATACCAATTTGTGTATATGCCATAATAATCGAATCGATTTTTCGATCATACTGACATCTGTACGGTAAAGTCCGCAATCCCATTGGTTTAATTTTCAGTCTATGGGTATCTACTATTTAATACCTGGTCAACTATGCCTGTTGATGTAAAATCCTACATGTATTAGCAATTCGATATACTTTAAGAAAAAGTAGATTCGATATATATCGAATCTGAGACTACGTACAAAACAAATTTTCATTGGGCATTGTGAGGAATACCAATATCTACCCATTCACCAAATTTCATTGATCCAACGGTAAATCTATTGAAGTTATGCCCATTTACGTATTTGCTATAATAATCGAATCGATTTTTCGATCATACTGACATCTGTACTGTAAAATCCGCAAGGCTATTGGTTTAAAATCCATTCAATGGTTATCTACTATTTAATCCCTAGTAAACTATGTCCTTGGATGTAAAATCCTACATGTTATAGCAATTCGATACATTTGAAGAAAAAGTAGATTCGATATATATCGAATGTGAGACTACGTACAAAACAAATTTTCATTGGGCATCGTGAGGAATACTAATATGTACCCAATCACCAAATTTCATTAATCCAACGGTAAATCTATTGAAGTTATGCCCATTTACGTATTTGCTATAATAATCGAATCGATTTTTCGATCATACTTACATCTGTACGGTAAAGTCCGCAATCCTATAGGTTTAAATTCCATTCTATGGGTATCTTCTATTTAATCCTTAGTTAACTATGTCCTTGGATGTAAAATCCTACATGTTATAGCCATTCGATATATTTTAAGAAAAAGTAGATTCGATATATATCGAATGTGAGACTACTTACAAAATAAGATTTTAATTGGGCATCGTGAGGAATACCAATATGTACCCAATCACCAAATTTCATTGATCCAACGGTAAATCTATGGAAGTTATGCTCATTTACGTATTTGCTATAATAATCGAATCGATTTTTCGATCATACTGACATCTGCACTGTAAAATCCGCAATCCCATTGGTTTAATTTTCAGTCTATGGGTATCTACTATTTTATACCTGGTCAACTATGCCTGTGGATGTAAAATCCTACATGTTATAGCAATTCGATACATTTTAAGAAAAAGTAGATTCGATATATATCGAATGTGAGACTACGTACAAAACAAATTTTCATCGGGCATCGTGAGGAATACCAATATGTACCCAATCACCAAATTTCATTGATCCACCGGTAAATCTATGGAAGTTATGCCCATTTACGTATTTGCTATAATAATCGAATCGATATTTCGATCATACTGACATCTGTACTGTAAAATCCGCAATGCTATTGGTTTTAAATCCAGTCTATGGGTATCTACTATTTAATCCCTAGTAAACTATGTCCTTGAATGTTAAATCCTACATGTTATAGCAATTCGATATATTTTAAGAAAAAGTAGATTCGATATATATCGAACGTGAGACTGAATACAAAATATACTACCATAGAGTATCGTGAGGAATACCAAGATGTACCTGTTTACCAAGTTTCATTGGTCCAACGTACACACTTATCAAGTTATGCGAATTTGCGTATTTGCTATACTAATCGAATCGTACTTTAGACACTGCTGACATCTGTACTGTAAAATCCGCAACCCTATTGATATCCCTTCTATGGTCACTCCCTTATCCCTGCCTTCTCTAATATCCCCGCTTTCAAAATTTAGCCTATGTTCTTATATTGGTGACGTAGATAGACGGGATGCGTGTATTCCTTACGGGGGCCTAATACAAAAAGATATAAATTCAAATCGATGTATCTTCATTAGGAAACATAATTCATCTAAATAATTTATGTGTGCGCATAATTCATTTTTTTCCTTACATATTGTTAAAATTTTTATTTCCGTAACTATGTTAATAAGCCCAAAAAATGGCTCAATCGAATACAACCTTGTATCGATCATAACTTCGAGTCTAATCAATCGATTCGCCTGATTTAACTTTTGTCGGATGAATGACATTTTCAGTCGTATTTTGTATGACATTCATGTTCAAAACTTGATTAATAAAAAAGTTATTAGCGATTAAAGCGTATCCAAGGAGATTCGTATCGATATAACTCGCACATGAATCGATCGAGCGGAATGGTCATCATTGCAAAAGTTGGACATTTTAATAATATTATTACTCTGAAAATTTCATTTCTCTAGCTTAAACGGTTGCTAAGATATTCAAGATTGCATGCTCCACAAAAAAATGGCGACAATGATTTTTTGCTTGCAGGACATTTTTCGGAATTTAATTATGAATAACCCAAGAGGGTTACGGCGAAAGTAAGCTCAAACGTGAGGGTTCAGAGAACCCTCTAACGGTTTTTCTCTGAGATTCCAAATTTTCATATGGCACATGTCTCAACGCCGAAATCCAAGATTGAAAATTCGACCACCTCTACAATGGAAAGTAAATCGTTTATTCCTCGGAATTGTTTCGACATATGAAAATTCCGAGATAGCCAAAAACTCAACCAATAAATCTAGTATCTTGCGTTTCAAGGAATTTGTCCTGCGATGATTGCAAGTTGGTCAAAAAAATTCTTTACGTAGTGCCATAAGAAAAGCATGGGGCACTTTCAAAAAATCATAAAAAATACTAAATATCAATTCATCGCAATGACAACCATACCAAAAAATCAACTAAAAAATCTTGTTTATGTCAAGGGAATGTCATGTTCCTCACATATTTAAAAATACATAATAAAAGTGAAAAAGTTTTAGTCCCATAAGGCTCCCATGTTAATTCAAGTCGATATATCTCGAAAAGTTATCGACTTTTTTAAGATTTCAGATTTTTCCTCCCGATGAATTTTTTTTTACTTTTACGTACAATATTCCATATTCCCACACATATCACAGTTTGGGCTGCTAATTTGTATCAATCACACAATCAGTGAATCAAATCGCAGCTATTATAGGGACGTTAACGAGTCGATTGGGCGCTTGAATTCATCAAGCGGGTAATAAGGGGGGGTGGAAACATAGTTGTGTCACATATTTTCGAGTCATGTGGTTTAATTTTCAAATATTTCCCCGCCGTTTTTTGAAAGGGTAAGGAACTAAATTTTTCACTGTTAGAAATATTTGTTATTTTCAATGTGATTCTATTTGACGGATAATTGATTCTTTGATCCATTAAGTTAACCATTGACACATTATCGGAATAAGGTTTTAAAATTTCAAGAGAGTGTTGATTATGTGGTTATTTTTCAACTGTTAAAGTTCATAAGCATTGTGATAAGCCACTATTGAAAATACAACGCAGATTCTTTAAAAAAATATATAAAGATATTCCACTTGCAAAACGAATGTCCATAATGCAGTTTGTAAAATACTGAATTGTAACGATTCCTCTAATTTCTTTGGTCTTAAAAAATAGTTATTCTCAAGATATTCCAATTTGCAAATAAGATTTGGCATATTTGCTATCATAATCGTATCGAATTATCAAGTATACTGACACGTGCACTGAAAATACGCAATCCGATTGATTTACCTTCCAATCTTTGATCATCAACACTAAAATTCCTGGTCGACTATGTACGTGCATGCAAAATCCTATGTTATAACGATTCGAAATATTTTAAGAAAAAGCATATTCGATATGCATCAATCGTGAGACTACATGCAAAACATATTACCTTTGGGAATTGTGAGGAATACCAAGATGTACGAAGCACCAAATTTAATTGGTCCAACGGATACACTATTCAACTTGTGCCAATGTAATGTATTTGTTATAATAATCGAATCCATTCTTCGATTATACTGGCATTTGTATTGTTGAATCCGCAATGCTATTGATTTAACTTACAGTCTATGGCTATCTTCCACATAATTATATTGGTCAACTATGTCCTTGGATGTAAAATCCTATATGTTATAGCAATACGATATATTTTAAGAAAAAGTAGATTCGATTAATACCGAACGTGAGACTATACACAAAATATGTTTCATTTGGGCATTGTGAGGAATATCATGATGTACCCATTTGTCAATTTTCATTGGTCCAACGTATAAACTAATCGAGTTTTGCAAATTTGCGTATTTGATAGAATAATCGAATCGATCTTGCGATTACACTGCCATCTGTACTGTAAAATCCGCAATGCTATTGGTTTAATTTTCAGTCTGTGTGTCTACTATACAATACCTGGCCAACTATGCCCTTGGATGTAAAATCCTATATGTTATAGCGGTTCGAATTATTTGAGAAAAGCATATTCGATATATATCGCACGTTAGACAACATACAAAGCATATTTCTGTTGGGCAGTCTGAGGATTACCAAGATGTGCACATTCGCCAAATTTCATTGGTCCAACGGGTATACTTTTCAAGTTATACCAATTTGTGTATATGCTATAATAATCGAATCGATTTTTCGATCATACTGACATCTGTACGGTAAAGTCCGCAGACCCATTGGTTTAATTTTCAGTCTATGGTTATCTACTATTTAATACCTGGTCAACTATGCCTGTGGATGTAAAATCCTACATGTATTAGCAATTCGATATACTTTAAGAAAAAGTAGATTCGATATATATCGAATGTGAGACTACGTACAAAACAAATTTTCATTGGGCATCGTGAGGAATACCAATATGTACCCATTCACCAAATTTCATTGATCCAACGGTAAATCTATTGAAGTTATGCCCATTTACGTATTTGCTATAATAATCGAATCGATTTTTCGATCATACTTACATCTGTACTGTAAAATCCGCAAGGCTTTTGGTTTAAAATCCAGTCAATGGGTATCTACTATTTAATCCTTAGTCAACTATGTCCTTGGATGTAAAATCCTACATGTTATAGCAATTCGATACAATTTAAGAAAAAGTAGATTCGATATGTATCGAATGTGAGACTACGTACAGAACTAATTTTCATTGGGCATCGTGATAAATACTAATATGTACCCAATCACCAAATTTCATTGATCCAACGGTAAATATATTGAAGTTATGCCCATTTACGTATTTGCTATAATAATCGAATCGATTTTTCGATCATACTGACATCTGTACTGTAAAATCCGCAATGCTATCCTTAGATGTAAAATCCTATATGCTATAGCAATTTGATATATTTTAAGAAAAAGTAGATTCGATATATATCGAGCGTGAGACTATATACAAAACATATTTCCATTGCGCATTGTGAGGAATTCCATTATGTACCAATTCACTAAATTTCATTGGTCCAACGTATACACTTATCATTTTATGCCAATTTCCGTATTTGCTATAAAAATCGAATCGTACATTCGACTATACTGCCACCTGTATTGAAAAATTCGCATCCTATTGATAACCCCTCCATGCGATGGCCATACCCTTATCCCTCTCTTCTCTACTATCCCCGCTTTCAAAATTTCGCCTATGTTCTTATATTGGTGACGTATATAGGGCGATGCGTGTATTTCTTACGGGGACCTAATACAAAAAGATATAAATTCATATTGATATATCTTCGTTAGGAAACAATACTCATCTAAATAATTCATGTGTACGCATAATTCATTTCTTCCCTTACATATTTTTATAATTTTTATCCCCGTAACTATGTAAATAGGTCTGAAAAATGGCTCAATCGAATGCAACCTTTTATCGATCATAACTTCGACTGTAATCGCTCGATTCGCTTGATTTAACTTTTATCGAAGAAAAGACATTAACAGTAGTATTATATATGTTTTTCACATTCATGCCTTGATTCAGAAAAAAGTTATTAGCGATTTAAGCGTAACCAAGGAGATTGGTATCGATATAACTCGCACATGAATCGATCGAGCGAAATGGTCATCATTGCAAAAGTTGACCATTTTAAAACAAGTATTACCCTAAAAATTTCATTCATCTAGTTAGAACGGTTGCTATGATATTCAAGATTGTATGCCCCACAAAAAATGGCGACAATGATTATTCGCGTGCAGGATATTTTTCGGAATTTAATTATGAATTAACCAAGAGGGATACGGAGAAAGTGAGCTCAAACGTGAGGGTACGAAGTACCCTCTAACGGTTTTTCCAGAAGAGTCCAAATTTTCATATGGCACATGTCTCAAGGCTGAAATCCGAGTTTGAAAATTCGCCCATCACGACAATGTTAAATCGAAATCGTTTATTCCTCGGAATTGTTTCGACGTACGAAAATTTCAAGATAGCCAAAAAATTAACCAAAGAATTATCTAACTTTTTGGCAAAGGAATTTGTCGTACGATTATTGCAAGTTGGTCAAAAAAATTCCTAAAGTTTTCCCATAAGAAAAGCATTGAGAGCATTCAAACAGTAATAAAAAATACTAAATATCAATTTGTCGCTATGGCAACCACACCAAAAAATCGACCAAAAAATCTAGTCCATCTCCATTGAATATCATGTTCCTCGGGCGTTTAAAAGTACAAAATAAAAGCGATAAAGTTGTAGTCCCATAAGGCTCCCATGTTAATTCAAGTCGATATATCTCGAAAACTAATCGACTTTTTCAAGTTTTCAGATTTTTCCTCCCGATGAATATTTTTTTACTTTTACGTCCAATATTCCATATACCTACACCTATCACAGTTTGGCCTGCTAATTTGTATCAATCACACAATCAATGAGTCAGTTTCCCACATTATAGACGCAAAAACGAGTCGATTGGGCGCTTGAATTCATCAAGCGGGTAATTAGGGGGGGTGGAAACATAGTTGTGTCACATATTTTCGAGTCATGTGCCCATAAGTGGTTTAATATTCAAAAATTTCCCCGCCGTTTTTTGAAAGGGTAAGGAACTAAATTTTTCACTGTTAGAAATATTTGTTATTTTCAATGTGATTTTATTTGACGGATAATTGATTCTTTGATCCATTAAGTTAACCATTGACACATAATCGGAATAAGGTTTTAAAAATTTCAAGAGAGTGTTGATTATGTGGTTATTTTTCAACTGTTAAAGTTCATAAGCATTGTGATAAGCCACTCTTGAAAATACAACGCAAATTCTTTAGATAAATATATAAAGATATTCCACTTGCAAAACGAATGTCCATAATGCAGTTTGTAAAATACTGAATTGTAACGATTCCTCTAATTTCTTTGGTCTTAAAAAATAGTTATTCCTAAGATATTCAGATTTGCAAAAAAGATTTGGCATATTTGCTATCATAATCGTATCGAATTATCAAGTATACTGACACGTGCATTGAAAATACGCAATCCGATTGATTTACCTTCCAATCTTTGATCATCAACACTAAAATTCCTGGTCGACTATGTACGTGCATGCAAAATCCTATGTTATAACGATTCGATATATTTTAAGAAAAAGCATATTCGATATGCATCAATCGTGAGACTACATGCAAAACATATTACCTTTTGGAATTGTGAGGAATACCAAGATGTACCAAGCACCAAATTTAATTGGTCCAACGGATACACTATTCAACTTGTGCCAATGTTATGTATTTGTTATAATAATCGAATCCATTCTTCGATTATACTGGCATTTGTATTAGTGAATCCGCAATGCTATTGATTTAACTTACAGTCTATGGCTATCTTCCACATAATTATATTGGTCAACTATGTCCTTGGATGTAAAATCCTATATGTTATAGCAATACGATATATTTTAAGAAAAAGTAGATTCGATTAATACCGAACGTGAGACTATACACAAAATATGTTTCATTTGGGCATTGTGAGGAATACCAAGATGTACCCATTTGCCAAATTTCATTGGTCCAACGTATAAACTAATCAAGTTTTGCAAATTTGCGTATTTGATAGAATAATCGAATCGATCTTGCGATTACACTGCCATCTGTACTGTAAAATCCGCAATGCTATTGGTTTAATTGTCAGTCTGTGTATCTACTATACAATACCTGGCCAACTATGCCCTTGGATGTAAAATCCAATATGTTATAGCGGTTCGATATATTTGAAGAAAAAGCATATTCGATATATATCGCACGTTAGACAACATACAAAGCATATTTCTGTTGGGCAGTGTGAGGATTACCAAGATGTGCACATTCGCCAAATTTTATTGGTCCAACGGGTATACTTTTCAAGTTATACCAATTTGTGTATATGCTATAATAATCGAATCGATTTTTCGATCATACTGACATCCGAACGGTAAAGTCCGCAATCCCATTGGTTTAATTTTCAGTGAATGGGTATCTACTATTTAATACCTGGTCAACTATGCCTGTGGATGTAAAATCCTACATGTATTAGCAATTCGATATACTTTAAGAAAAAGTAGATTCGATATATATCGAATGTGAGACTACGTACAAAACAAATTTTCATTGGGCATTGTGAGGAATACCAATATGTACCCATTCACCAAATTTCATTGATCCAACGGTAAATCTATTGAAGTTATGCATATTTACGTATTTGCTATAATAATCGAATCGATTTTTCGATCATACTGACATCTGTACGGTAAAGTCCGCAATCCTATAGGTTTAAAACCCAGTCTATGGGTATCTTCTATTTAATCCTTAGTCAACTATGTCCTTGGATGTAAAATCCTACATGTTATAGCAATTCGATACATTTTAAGAAAAAGTAGATTCGATATATATCGAATGTGAGACTACGTACAAAACAAATTTTCATTGGGCATCGTGAGGAATACCAATATGTACCCAATCACCAAATTTCATTGATCCAACGGTAAATCTATGGAAGTTATGCCCATTTACGTATTTGCTATAATAATCGAATCGATTTTTCGATCATACTGACATCTGTACTGTAAAATCCGCAATGCTATTGGTTTTAAATCCAGTCTATGGGTATCTACTATTTAATCCCTAGTAAACTATGTCCTTGAATGTTAAATCCTACATGTTATAGCAATTCGATATATTTTAAGAAAAAGTAGATTCGATATATATCGAACGTGAGACTGAATACAAAACATACTACCATGGAGTATCGTGAGGAATACCAAGATGTACCTGTTTACCAAGTTTCATTGGTCCAACGTACACACTTATCAAGTTATGCCAATTTGCGTATTTGCTATACTAATCGAATCGTACTTTAGACACTGCTGACATCTGTACTGTAAAATCCGCAATCCTATTAATATCCCTTCTATGGTCACTCCCTTATCCCTGCCTTCTCTAATATCCCCGCTTTCAAAATTTAGCCTATGTTCTTATATTGGTGACGTAGACAGACGGGATGCGTGTATTTCTTACGGGGGCCTTATACAAAAAGATATAAATTCAAATCGATGTATCTTCATTAGGAAACATAATTCATCTAAATAATTTATATGTGCGCATAATTCATTTTTTTCCCTACATATTGTTAAAATTTTTATTTCCGTAACTATGTAAATAAGCCCAAAAAATGGCTCAATCGAATACAACCTTGTATCGATCATAACTTCGAGTCTAATCAATCGATTCGCCTGATTTAACTTTTGTCGGATGAATGACATTTTCAGTCGTATTTTGTATGACATTCATGTTCAAAACTTGATTAATTAAAAAGTTATTAGCGTTTAAAGCGTAACCAAGGAGATTGGTATCGATATAACTCGCACATGAATCGATCGAGCGAAATGGTCATCATTGCAAAAGTTGACCATTGTAATAAAAGTATTACTCTGAAAATTTCATTTCTCTAGCTTAAACGGTTGCTAAGATATTCAAGATTGCATGCTCCACAAAAAAATGGCGACAATGATTTTTCGCTTGCAGGACATTTTTCGGAATTTAATTATGAATTAACCAAGAGGGATACGGCGAAAGTAAGCTCAAACGTGAGGGTTCGGAGAACCCTCTAACGGTTTTTCTTGGAGATTCCAAATTTTCATATGGCACATGTCTCAACGCCGAAATCCAAGATTGAAAATTCGCCCATCACGACAATGTTAAATCGAAATCGTTTATTCCTCGGAATTGTTTCGACGTACGAAAATTTTAAGATAGCCAAAAAATTAACCAAAGAATTCTCTACCTTTTTGGCAAAGGAAATTGTCGTGCAATTATTGCAAGTTGGTCAAAAAAATTCCCAAAGTTTTCCCATAAGAAAAGCATTGAGAGCGTTCAAACAGCATAAAAAATACTAAATATCAGTTTGTCGCTGTGGCAACCACATCAAAAAATCGACCAAAAAATCTAGTCCATGTCCATTGAATATCATGTTCCTCGGACGTTTAAAAGTACAAAATTAAAGCGAAAAAGTTGTAGTCCCATAAGGCTCCCATGTTAATTCAAGTCGATATATCTCGAAAACTAATCGACTTTTTCAACTTTTCAGATTTTTCCTCCCGATGAATTTTTTTTTACTTTTACGTCCAATATTCCATATACCCACACCTATCACAGTTTGGGCTGCTAATTTGTATCAATCACCCAATCAATGATCACTTTCCCACTTTATAGACGCAACGAGTCGATTGGGTGCTTGAATTCTTCAAGCGGGTAATTAGGAGGGTGGGAACATTGTTGTGTCACGTGTTGTCGAGTATTGTGTCCATAAGTGTTTAAAATATTCAAAAATTTCCCTGCCGGTTTTTGAAAGGGCAAGGAACTTAATTGTTTACTTTTAAAATTATTTGTTATTTTCAATATGATTTCATTTGACGGATACTTCATTATTTGAATAGGCTAAGTTTAGCACTGAGACATAATTGGAATAAGGTTTTTAAAATTTCAAGACAGTGATGATTTTGTGGTTATTTTTCAACTCTTAAAGTCCAAAAGCGTTGTGATAAGCGAAACTTGAAAATGAAACGCAGATTCCTTAGATAAATATATAAAGAAGTACCACTCGCAAAACATATGTCCATAATGCAGTGTGTAAAATACTAAATTGTAACGATTTCCCAAATTTCTTTGGTACTAAAAAATAGTTATTCTCAAGATATTCCAATTTGAAAAAAATAGCTTTGGCATATTTGCTATCTTTATCGTATCGAATTATCAAGTATACTGACACGTGTATTTAAAATTCGCAATCCTGTTCCAGTCTTCGATCATCAACCCTAAAATTCCTGGTCAACTATGTACGTGGATAGAAAATCCTGTATGTAATAACAATTCCATATATTTTAAGAAAAAGCAGATTCGATATATATCGAATGAGAAACTATACACAAAAAATATTTCAATTGGGCATTGTGAGGAATACCAAGATGTACCCATTTACCAAGTGTCATTGGTCCAACGTAAATACTAATCATGTTATGCCAATTCGCGTATTTGCTACAATTATCGAATCGATCTTTCGATAAAACTGCTATCTGCACTGTAATATCCACAATGCCGTAGATTTTAATTCCAGTTAATAGAAATCTTCTCTATATTTCCTGGTCAACTATGTCCTTGGATGTAAAATCCTATATGTTATAGAAATTCGACATATTTTAAGAAAAAGTAGTTTCGATATATATCGAACGTGAGACTAAACGCAAACAATATTTCAATTGGGCATTGTGAGGAATCCCAAGATGTACCCATTCACCAAATGTCATTGGTGCAACGTATATACTAATCAAAATATGCTAATTTCAGCATTTGCTATAACTATCGAATCGATCTTTCGATTATACTGACATCTGCACTGTAAAATCCGCAACGATATTGATTTTATTTCCACGCTATGGTCATCTTCTATATAATTGCTGGTCAACAATGCCCGTGGGTGTAAAATCCTAAATGTTATAGCTATTCGATATAATTTGTGAAATAGCAGATTCGATATGTATCGAATGTGAGACTACATGCAAAACATATTTCCATTGGGCAATGTGAGGAATACCAAGATGTACCCATTCACCAATTTTCATTGGTCCAACGTATATACTAATCCAGTTATGCCAATTTGCGTATTTGCTACAATAATCGATTCGATCTTTCGATTATACTGACATCTGTAATGTAAAATCCGCAATGACATTTTTTTATATCCAGTCTATGGTCATCTACTATATAATTCCTGGTCAAGAATGCCCATGGGTGTAAAATCCTAAATGTCATAGCTATTCGATATAATTTGTGAAAAAGCAGATTCGATATGTATCGAATGTGAGACTACATGCAAAACATATTTCCATTGGGCAATGTGAGGAATACCAAGATGTACCCATTCACCAATTTTCATTGGTCCAACGTATTTACTAATCCAGTTATGCCAATTTGCGTATTTGCTACAATAATCGATTCGATCTTTCGATTATACTGACATCTGTAATGTAAAATCCGCAATGACATTTTTTTAATATCCAGTCTATGGTCATCTACTATATAATTCCTGGTCAAGAATGCCCATGGGTGTAAAATCCTATATGTTATAGCTATTCGATATAAATTGTGAAAAAGCAGATTCGATATATATCGAATGTGAGACTACATGCAAAACATATTTTCATTGGACATTGTGAGGAATAAAAAGATGTACCCATTCAACATATTTCATTGGTCAAACGGAAACACTATTGAAGTTATGCCAATTAACGTATTTGCTAGAATAATCGAATCGATTCTTCGATCATACTGACATCTGTACTTTAAAATCCGCATTGCTTTTGGTTTAACATACAGTCTATGGGTATCTTCTATATAATTCCTGGTCAAATATGTCCTTGGATGTAAAATCCTATGTGTTATAGCAATTCGATATATTTTAATAAAAATTATATTCGATATATATCGAGCGTGAGACTACATACAAAACAAATTTCCATTGGGCATTGTGCGGAATACAAAGATGTACCCATTCACCAAATTTCATTGGTCCAACGGAAACACATTTGAAGTTATGCCAATTAACGTATTTGCTGTAATAATCGAATCGACTTTTCGATCATACTGACATCTGTACTTTGAAATTCGCAATGTTTTTGGTTTAATTTCTGGGATATGGGTATCTACTATGTATTTCCTTGTCTACTATGTCCTTAGATGTAAAATCCTATATGCTATAGCAATTGGATATATTTTAAGAAAAAGTAGATTCGATATATATCGAGCGTGAGACTATATACAAAACATGTTTCCATTGCGCATTGTGAGGAATACCATGATGTACCAATTCACTAAATTTTATTGGTCCAACGTATAGACTTATCATTTTATGCCAATTTCCGTATTTGCTATAAAAATCGAATCGTACATTCGACTATACTGCCACCTGTATTGAAAAATTCGCATCCTATTGATAACCCCTCCATGCGATGGCCATATCCTTATCCCTCTCTTCTCTACTATCCCCGCTTTCAAAATTTCGCCTATGTTCTTATATTGGTGACGTATATAGGGCGATGCGTGTATTTCTTACGGGGACCTAATACAAAAAGATATAAATTCATATTGATATATCTTCGTTAGGAAACAATACTCATCTAAATAATTTATGTGTACGCATTATTCATTTCTTCCCTTACATATTTTTATAATTTTTATCCCCGTAACTATGTAAATAGGTCTGAAAAATGGCTCAATCGAATGCAACCTTTTATCGATCATAACTTCGACTGTAATCGCTCGATTCGCTTGATTTAACTTTTGTCGAAGAAAATACATTAACAGTAGTATTATATATAACTTTCATATTTATAACTTGATTTAGAAAAAAGTTATTAGCGATTTAAGCGTAACCAAGGAGATTGGTATCGATATAACTCGCACATGAATCGATCGAGCGAAATGGTCATCATTGCAAAAGTTGACCTTTTTAATAAACCTACTACCCTGAAAATTTCATTTCTCTAGCTTAAACGGTTGCTAAGATATTCAAGATTGCATGCCCCACAAAAAAATGGCGACAATGATTTTTCGCGTGCAGGACATTTTTCGGAATTTAATTATGAATTAACCAAGAGGGATACGGCGAAAGTAAGCTCAAACGTGAGGGTTCGGAGAACCCTCTAACGGTTTTTCTTGGAGATTCCAAATTTTCATATGGCACATGTCTCAACGCCGAAATCCAAGATTGAAAATTCGCCCATCTCGACAATGTAAAATCGAAATCGTTTATTCCTCGGAATTGTTTCGACGTACGAAAATTTTAAGATAGCCAAAAAATTAACCAAAGAATTCTCTAACTTTTTGGCAAAGGAATTTGTCGTGCAATTATTGCAAGTAGGTCAAAAAAATTCCCAAAGTTTTCCCATAAGAAAAGCATTGAGAGCATTCAAACAGTAATAAAAAATACTAAATATCAATTCGTCGGTATGGCAACCACACCAAAAAATCGACCAAAAAATCTACTCCATGTCCATTGAATATCATGTTCCTCGGACGTTTAAAAGTACAAAATTAAAGCGAAAAAGTTGTAGTCCCATAAGGCTCCCATGTTAATTCAAGTCGATATATCTCGAAAACTAATCGACTTTTTCAACTTTTCAGATTTTTCCTCCCGATGAATATTTTTTTACTTTCACGTCCAATATTCCATGTACCCACACCTATCACAGTTTGGGCTGCTAATTTGTATCAATCACCCAATCAATGATCACTTTCCCACTTTATAGACGCAATAAATAGCGTCCGAAGGGAAACCAATTTTCCCATACAACCGTGTTAGCGGTGGAACGAATTTTTGCGGGATACGTTTTTTCCTCAATAGTCCATAGCCTATAATAAGGCCGTCGCTGAGATCGAAGTATAGCAATCGCTAAAGGAGATGATATTCCAAAGAAGATATAATTTGTATCCTCAACTAGAGGATTAACTGGTCTATATTAATGGGACTAATGTATGTAGGAACCCTATTACAAGGTTCTGCAGTAAAAAAAACGAGAAAAATAAAAAGGAAATAGTCTGCAAAACAGTGAGACAGTTCACAAACGGCACGTAAAGAGTTGTTTTGGAAGAAAATTGTAGAATATATATTATAATCGTATCAACAATTGGAAATCAATCGCTGTTCTCCACTCTTTCTGACTCCATTATATTTACTCGCAAAGATAAGGTAAGTGAATATTCCATTTCATTAAAATACATTTCACAGTATATGGACGTTTTTCAAAAACGCATTTAACGAATGTCAATTTTCATAAATTCCACGCATGAGCCTTAAAAATGTTGGGAAAGATTGAGTACTTCGTAAAAATTCAAAGGTAAAAAAGCGGTCAAAAAAGGGACTTAGCCTCAAAAAGTGTGCGTATATTATCAAGTATTCTATTCCTTATATCGCCTCCAATTTATAAAGTGAACATGAAATTATTAATTCTTGATTGTCATTGAAGTTAACCGATCGTTCGTCATACTACTGTGAATATTAAACTGTGCATACATTAGTCATATCGTGGTGATAATATATCGTCGTGAACATACTTTCGTACTATTATTGCGACCTGTCAGCTGTCGTAAGATTTCCATTGGCTGTAATCTTATTAATTACCTGTAGAAGTGCTTGGGAATGGATATTTCACACTTGTAAAACGTTATTTTCGTCTAGTAAACTAGTTACACGGCGGAACTGTGGTGATTGGAAACAATTTTTCCTAGGGAAAAGATATTCGAGGCATATTTTCACAAAGCCTTCGCATAGTGATAGAAAAAAGGTTTGCTGTGTTCGTTTGCGATAGTTTATTTTAACGCAACAACGATCATGACCTAATATTTCGCCAAATAGTTTTTTAAAAATGAAGCTATAAATTTACAGGTTTTTGATATTTTTCGGAGTCACGGGCTTTTCCGGAGATCCGGACGATCATCCTATTTTTCATTGAGCGGTCGCTCAACTGTTAACAAATCATCAGTACCTATCTAAAGGCTCCCGAGAAGAATCTTGTTGGTAAGTTATGCTTATACTTCTCCCCGAAAGTGAATAAGCAATTCTTATACGTAAAACATATTGCTTCGCGGTCATCATTTTCCTTTCCTAATCCGTGTCGTGCCGAATTTTCCACTAATATCCAATTATAAAAATTAGGATGGAATTGCATGGAATGAGTTCATATTGCAACATAAAAGTGAATGTACTACGTAAAAGTGCTTCATGTTGCAACACCAATAATCACGTAATTGAAACTAGGCTTCCGTGTGAAAAATGGAAAAAACATCCGACGCTTCCGAATTGCAGAAAAATATTTCCACGCAGAAAAATAAAACTGTCATCGGAAATCATGGAAATAATGAAGAACTCCAGGATTTTGTAAAACGAAAGGTGGAAACAAATGATGAAAAAAATTTGCCCCTTCCAAGAATTGAATATACGACCACCGGGCAGGACTCGAATACGGTAAACACGGAGCCACCGCTCTTAGTTAGTGAAATGTCATTGCTAAGGGAATATAATAGACCTTTAAATGTTTAACTTTGTCTTTTGTTTAAACTATTAATTATATAACCGCATGATGGGGGATGATTCAAGAACAGCTCTCGAAGGACTACAGCACTACAAAGTTTTATCGAAATCTGAGACCCACTTTTTTGACAATACCCTTGTAATAGGGCTATTTACTTAAATATTGTTTCATAAAATGTATAGACAGTGCTAACCCGCTATTAGGAGTTGACCACTTATGCTTCTGTACCCAAGTTAGTAACTAGCGTCAATGACACAACAACGATGCAACTTATTAAGGGTTGTTACTTTTGAGAAAGAATAAATTTAGAGCCTTAGACTTGCTATTTCTTACTCATTTCGACCCTTGATAATTAAAGAATAGGTTTCGCGAAGTAGCGGACGAATAAAGCCCGTGGAATATTTGCTACCATTAGTTGATAAATTCCCTCCGTTTTCCAATACCCCGTTAAAATTAACTCTGAGAATATTCCCATATAAATTTAGTAAATGCAAAAAAAATCATTGTGTTCTATTTACAGAGGACACGCCGCGGCTGAAATGGCATGATCAATTGAGAATAGGATATCTTTTAGAAATGTTCACATCAGAATCCCTCTGCGCTTCCACGTCCAACAGAAATGATAAATTAAGAGATATATTTAGCCGAACGGATAGACGTGGGAATTCGTTTTACGCCGATAACCGTAAAGGACAAATGAAATTATAAATAAATAAAAATGCTATATAACTCAAGTAAATGGCAAAAAAACATAGCGTTCCAGTTGTAGTGGCAATACCTAGGCTTAGATTGCTTGAATATTTGAGAATGGATGTCTTTAAGAACGAAACGGAGAACATAATATTAGAGCCACACTATATTTCCAAGTCCGATAGAAGCGATAAATTAAGAGAGATATTTTGCCGAACAGATAATTGTGAGAATTCGTTTTTCCCCCGACAACAATAAATGATAAATCTATATATATAAAAGAAAGTCGAAAATCGTGTTAGTTAGAACACTTATAACTGGAGAACGGCTGCACCGATTTTAATGATATTAGGCTCTTTGGATTCGTCTCAGCCCCGGATAACATATAGGATATTAAAAAAAGCATAGTTTTTCAAGAAAAATTCATCTCTTTCATAGCGATATGTTCTTAGGAGTTAGTAACGCAACAACAATTGATAAGTCGGTCAAAACTACAAATTAAATTATATGTTTTGTTTTTACCAATTTAATAACTGAACTTCGTGACAATATATTATTTTAATTGCTAGATATACTCAAAATATTGAAATAGTATTTAAAAATTTAATTCTAGCTAATTGTAAGCCCAGCTCGAGTTGACTCTTCACTACCGTGTTTGTAAACAAATCTCCAAGCAATTGCTGACAAACGGTAATGTCCGTATTCCTGTCGAGAAATCGAGATGTTTGATTTAACTTCCTCGAATATTTGCAAATTAGTTTCATCGGAAGGTGAGTTCATCAACTAAGTGTTCCAGAATATTATTGATCACCACAAAAATCAGAAATGATTGATTGAGCGAACAATTTTGACGGCCTAGAACGAAGATGTGGATGACCTAAACGAGGTAAATAAAGATCTAATAGTTGGTACTCTGCATGAATTCAAATCTTTTAAGTGTGTAACAAACGAAGACGAAATCACCAACTGTCTATCTGAATATTTTAAGTCCTTGGGCGATTTACAGCTATATGAAGGCTCTGTGTTCATTATATTTCGAAACCTAAACCAACCAAAACTATCCAACAGAACGCGTTTGGTGATTTAAAAAAATTGATAATGAATGTGATTCACGCGACTTTACTCAAAGGAAAATCCAAAGATGACGAAGTTCTCATTCCGAAGATTCCATGATCTCAACTTATATGCCCTTTTGAGCTTAAACGTATTCAGTTTCCAATTCGTATTGCATTCGTGATAACGATAATAAATCGCATGGTCAGTCTTTCAGTTTTTGTGATGTTTGTGCTCATATGCTAATGAAAACCCATGCTTTTCTCATGGTCAATTAAACGTGATATGTTTACGAGTCGGTAAACCATCTGCTGTATTTCTTCCTTCGCTTCAAGTGCGTAGCCAGGATAGGGGGTTTTGGGCGCAGCTAATACCACGGGTCTGTAGGGTATAGAAAACTCGCTAAGGTAAGCGGGAAGTGTGGGGGCACTTCCCCCAGACATTTTTTAAGATAAATGGTTCAAAATAGTGGGTTTTGCGGCTATGTGAATAGTAAAATATTTTTTGTTTGTCACTTAGCCGTTCCCCTAATATTAGTAACAAAAGTTTTTATCAAAAAATTCTCTGAGCTCTCGGGGGGGATTTAGCCACCAAAAACCTTTTGCTATATTTATTTAACTTCATCCGCTTTATCGTGCGCCTGATAGCGAAACACAAACTGTTGTTTATCAGAAGGTGCTTGATGCAAGACATTAAACCCGAATGTGTAGGGCACACCGTGGTGCGTTCACGCATGCAACACGTTTACGCAGTGCATTTTTTCAAAACAGAGATACTATAACTGGCGCGAGTAAAGTCATTTGATACGAACGCTGCTTCATAGGGGCTTTTCTTACACGATTTTGAGCATCAGTCAAGCGTCGGTCGGGCGTTGTGTTAAACTGCCCCGTGAAAGGGCCAAGTTTACGCAACAGACTTGGACCTAAAAACATTTTTTTACGGTTAATAATACAAATAGCCAAAAACTGAATGCGTATAATTTTTATTTAATTAATTGTTTTATAAAACCACAATGCCCAAAATTTCTTAAGCTAAAACGTAAGAAAATACATTGAAAAAAATCCGCGTAAACGTGCTCCGATCCACCCTATGTTGATTCAATAAAGAAAATGTCTTTCTGACAAGCAATTTTGATACTCATTTACGTAGTTTTATTGAATTTGTATCCTTATTTTATTATAATAAATTAAATATGATTAAAAACGATACAGCCGCTCTTGATTCATAAATGGTGTAACTAAACTGTAAGTTCATTGATTCTTAGGCGGTACGAAGTTCGCCGGGTCAGCTAGTAAACAATAAATGCAAGGCGTAAATTCGTCGGAGCGATTCCTTGTTACATGTTACCTGCTGCTGTCATAACAGCCCATGCCACAAACCTAGAGAGGCGGCATGCGGGGTAGAATGTAGATGTAGATATTGCTGCTATCCAAGCGTGGTGAGATGAATGGCTGTTAGAATTAAATTTGAAAAAATACGTATGATTGAATTTCTGGAAAAAGAATAACTCCCCACAACATAGCTATATCATTCGGGGTACCCAATTAAAGACAATTGAATCCGTGAAATATCTAGGAGTTAGATTCAATTATAATCTATCGTGGAATAAACATATTCAGGAAATAACAGGTCAAGCTAATCGTTAATTGGGTTTTGTTATTACGATATTAGGAAAGTGCGACGACAAAGTGCGAGAAATTAGCTACTTCTCCCTTGTTAGAACCCATTTAGAATACGCTGCCAGTGTTTGGGACCCTCATGAAAAAGGCTTAATAACAGAGTTAGATCGCGTGCAAGGAAGAGCTGCCAGGTATGTGAAAGGTCGTTACGATATTCTTGTTAGTGTAACCGACCTCTTAGATTAACTCGGATGGGAATCACTGTCGGACCGTAGATTGAAAAGTAGACTAAACCAATTACGTAAGTTTGAGGGCAATGTTTATTCCGATGAAGGTAGCCATATCTTACGGACGCCAACACACCACGGAAGTTCAGATAATATAAATAAAATAAGAGAGACAGACCGGACAAAAGACAATAGGGTGGTTTCCTATTATTTTTTATTGCCTAAATCGAAAGATTATTATCAGATATTCCGCGTCGAAGGCGGTAAATCTGATTCTTGCAGCACTTGGTGCGACTTAGATTGACACTTAAGTGTGACTTCGCAAGATGCAGATAGACTGACGACACGCTGAAAACGAAATATTGTACGCATGATCTTCGGCTTGGCCTGTAGGTGTAGGTTGATTTGGATTCTCAACTTTTTCCGAAATACTCAAGATTATGTTCGAGTTATGCAAAAAAATCAATTCAAACTTGAATGTTAAGAACAAAACTTTGTTTGAAGCGCCTCTATCGACAAACCTGAAACCTGAAATATCGTATCGAGGGATTTGATCGTTCAGCGCAATGTGGAATAATATGTTCGTATATCCAATATAATCAGAAAACAACTCACTTGGGCAACTGACGAATTTAAAGAGTAGAGGAAGAAATGTCTGGAGCTTTCCTGGCGAATTTTCTGGATTAAGTTCTTTCGGGCTTTCATTCGGGTGAGGTAATTCACCTGGTCCAGCGATTAGAGGACCATTACATTCTCCTTCCTTACGGAATGATCCGTGAATACCCCAATTCATCATCAAAAGGGTGGTCTCCTATTATTATTAGTCGAATTGCCTAAATCGAAAGATTATTACTCCTGGAGTACGTATTTCACGCTTCTAGATTTTTAAATGACGATATCTATTTTTCGCAATTACATGAAAAATGAAAATTTTCATGCGCGCGAAAACATGACGGCTATGTATGAATGCTTTGAAAAGTTCGTGTGACGTATTTCTGAGTCCCGCTGCCGCTGTGTGAGGCCACCTTGTTGCGAGGCTATGCGCGCCGCTGCGATTCAGGTTGCAGAGTACCCTGCTAGCTGGTAGCGCTTGGCTAAAATAAGGAATAATAATGCCCTATCAAACGAAGGAGACTCTGACCATATGCAATTATAATAAGTGATAATAATTATAATAATAGGTGATTATTGAGAGAAGTTTCCCAGAGCTCTGTGCCTCATGCATCCATTGGTAATCTCAGACGATGTAAAACTCCTATCTACTCATGTAGAAACTAGGCCCCTGTGACGTCACGTGGAGTGGCATCGCATGGGCACCAATCTGGCCTTTTTCAAATGAGGATAAAAATTGACCATTGCCATTCGGCTAAACTGGGATTTCTAAAATCAAATAATTTGTATATTATGAATACACTAATGGTGGGTAACGAATCACAATCGACGCCTTTATTTCGTTTTCTTTGATGAAGGAAACTACCCCATTGTCAAACCAAGGAATGCAGCACTCATCCTAGCCTTGATCAGAAACGCTCACATACAGAACCCCCCCCCCCCCCAGACGCTAATAAAATAGACATGATTTTTAATGCAGTTATCATTTTGTCCGTGTTTTATTTTGTGCATTACGTATTCTCAGTACACAATGTTAATAACTTTCATATTAAAATTAAGAGAATATTTCCTTTCCCCTCGGCAATGCATTTGACAAAAAAGGTGGACAACAAAGGCATATTATGAATACACTAATGGTGGGTAAGGAATCGCAATCAATGCCTTTCGTTTTATTTGATGAAGGAAACTTCGCTATTGTGAAACCAAGGAATGCAGCACTCATCCTAGCCGTAATTAGAAAAGCTCATATACAGAACCCCCTCCCCCAGACGCTTATACAATAGACAAGAATTTTAATGCGGTTATCATTTTGTTTTTTTTGCACATTACATAGCCTCAGTACACAATGTTAATAACTTTCATATTAAAATTAAGAGAATATTTCGTTTTCCCTCGGCAATGCATTCGACAAAAAAGGACGGACGGCGAAGAGACAAGCAATTTCTTCAAATTAAAAAAAATACTATTTAGAAAATCACGTTAAGGTATGTTTTGAATATATCGTTCAAAATTTCTTGTTACTTTGGTGGGCCTGAAAAAGGCACAAAGGATACGAGAATCAAGCAAAGGGAAAGTAGTACTATTATATCAGCATTAGTGTGGATTCTAGGAAGAAATTCCTGAATATTTTTGCGTGGACAAATGGATGTGATAATGTACGCTAAGGGAAAGCGAAATGACGAAATTCAAAGTGACAGAAATGTGGTTATGGAAGAGGGTCACAAGAACAAGGTGGGCCGGTAGATAAGTAATTGAGAAAATTCCACACGATGTCCAATATGGAAGAAAACGAATATAAAAAGATGAAAATGAGAAAGTATTTGATTTTACGCAATCACCGTCTGAAATAGTGGAGGACACAAATATTGACAGAACCGTCTTCATGAAAATATCAACAGAACAGAGGTATCCATGGGCCACTAAACAAACAAAAAGATCTAAACAAATTAGTAAAGATCACTTGTATATGATAAATATGGGAGTATATACACATGTCCCCAAAGAAAGCAATAATCATCTATCACTTAATACGAAAACAAATCTTAATGTAGAATATTACGGAAGAATAAGTTCGTTGAAAAAGACAAATGACAAGGTGGTCCGACAGATAAGTAATTGAGCGAACACCACATGATGTCCAATATGGAAAAGAATCAATGGGAAAAGTTCAAAGTGGGAGAGAATTTGAGTTTACGCAATCACCGTCTGAACAAGTGGAGGACACAAATATTGACAGAACCGTTTTCATTACGATAGTTACCAAACACATGCGTCTATGGAACACAAAACAAAATAATATCAAAACAAAGAAATAAAGAGCACTCATGTAAATAAATATAGGAGTATGTTCACAAATCCCAAAAGAAAGCAAAATTCATCTGTCACTTAATACGAAAACAAATCTACGAAATTGCTTTTTTTAATAACTTCAATCTAGTTTTGAAGATTCAATAAAGAGTCATAACAGCCTTCAAAATCCAACTGTGAAACATTACGCACAGTCGCTTTCAAAAGTCGGTCCCCACGGACAGTGCGAGCAACCTTGTCCTCCGCTGAGCTACAACTTCAGGTACTGCCTACGTCATCTGTGCCTCGAAAGGGCCAGTTTGACTTAGTCTCCTCACCGTCCGCGAAAGTCATACCGAGGCATTCTTCAGTATTACTAAATTCTTCGCAACTTCCCCAGCTCCCGGTGCCAGAGCACAAGGCGACGCATAAGTTCTCAGTCAGGCGATTCTCACCCTGATAATATTCTTATATAGATGATCTGAGTGATCTAGCTTCTATTAAAAAATACCGAGACGTATTAACGCCACAACGCAAATACAAGGAAGAAACGAAAATCGGAATTGACACCTGAATGAGTATTCTAAAATGACCGTCTAGATTATACCTTTAACATCCCATTGCCAAACACCATCAAAGCATATTGCTCTATATTTTAGACACTCTGTTAGGCGTATTCATTATTTCTGAGCATTATCTTGGGATATGTACCATCCTGCAGTTTTCTAAGTGTCTCATTACACGATAAATCAAAAATACTACTGTGCGATAAATTATGGTGTTAACTTCGGTATTATATTTGTATCTGTTACTAATAATATTTCCCTAAGAATATAATGGGATGTAGCGCCTTACTGTGGGGAAGCTTAGACGACGACGAAAGATGGACAAGAAAAGAATGAAGGCATCCGAGATGCGAGTATAAAAAAGAACGGAAACGGTGAGATGGACGGAGAGTAAATGAAACGAAGAAGTGATATCCATAGAGGAGGGATTTGAGGTACGGGGTAAGGATGAAAGTACGGATAAGGTTAGAATGAAAGGGAGCAATGCGAATGTGCGTTACTGTTAATTAAAGTGGAAATTTCAATTTGGGAGGGGCGCAAGCGATGTGATTCGTAAAATCTTCATTGTAATCCAACATTCCAAGGATACGTTAAATAATACTCAAATACACTTCCTTTTCGATTTCAGGAGGGCAAGACAACTCCGCTTTTTCCATGACCATCATTAATGGTTGACTGGCAGTCATAATGACGCGCTAAATTTGCTTGCATTTTTTTTCTTAAAAAAAACAAAACACTGAACGATACTAATGTACGAGTATTCCCCAAAACGAAAAGGACAACGCACCTATGATTGGACACAATGTCGTCTAAAATATTTACTCATATACACACAGATATCTCTGTGCTCCTTTCATTGTAAAATATATATTTATCTGAACAACAATTCAAGCCAATCCGAATGCTCATCAGGAAAATACAGTGCAAAAGTAGTCTCCTCTCATGGAAAAATTGCCTATCGTAATAAACAAACTTGGAGAGTAACTGCTATTTCACTTGCAAACATTGAAAAATGATTAAAAAATCCTTCGACGCCGGTAATGGCGAACTCGAGCCTGGATGGTAACCGTGACGCAAACGACAATATCAACATTGGTGTACATATTTACGTATTTTTCACATGACGATGAGGAGAAACATAAGTATTGAAGTACGTGCTCGAAACGCTCCGGAAATTTTATTTGCACTATATATGTACTGTGTAAGTTTACGACTCAAGACTCCCTTTCTCGCGGGACGGGTTAGTCGCCGGAAAAATCCTTATTTCCTCTCCGCTTTCTTCGATGGTGGAATTGTTTTGCTGTGTCTGGGGCCTTCCTACCTCTGAAAGCGTGCTCTGGGCGAGGGTTAGAGTAGTCAAGTTGCACCGTTTGCACGATCCGATCCAGTCTAATAGATCCCCAGCGGACAAGGGACGCGTAAGCAATACGCTAAGGTCGTCTCCGGAGAATAACAGAGACAGATGCGCCAAGCATGTGGACCGACTTTTGAAAGTGACTGTACATCGACAGCACCTCCATTGCACCGACTATACCACGAATTAAGCTAGGAGCGGGTAGCATATTCCGTCTCAACCTTAGGTGGCATTGACTGCATTTGAACTTCCATCATATCGTTTTAATAAAAAGAAATAGCGTCAGAAAGGAAACCAATTTTCCCGCTATAGCTATAGCGGTGAAACGAATTTTGTTGAAATAAGTTTTTTTCCGCAATAGTCCATAGCATAAGTCCGTCGCTGAGGTCAAAGTATAGTTGTCGTTCACGGAGATAACAGTCGAAAGAACATATAACTTATATCTTCCACTGGAGAATTAAAAGGTCTTTATTAAGGTGACTGATGCATGAAGAAAGCCGATTTGAAGGTTCTACAGTAAATAAACGAAAAGAATTTAAATGAAATAGTCTGCAAAACTGTAAGGCAGTAAATAAACGGCGTGTAAAGGGCTGTTTGGGAATAGTATAATAATAAAATTGTATAATATTACGTATATTCGAATAAACAATTGAAAATCAATCTCAATTCTCCAATGTTATCGACTTGAGTAGCGAATACAGAATAAATTCAACGAGAGCAAAAGATATCTTGAGCTACCTTTACTGTTAACGTAATGAGCAATACTCAAGGCAAATGAATTTATTTTTTTTAACTGAGAGTACACATAAACAAGACGAAGCCATCTTGTAATATAAACTAATTGAAATTGTGGTTCTGAAATGTTACGCAAAGCGGGCGGCCCCGTGACGGGGGAGTTTGCCTTCCCCCCCCCACCCCCCCCCGTGCACCCCTGCATATGTATATCCGCCAATGATCGACCCCATCATATATACTTGCAAAGATAAGGTAAGTGAATAAAAAAAGATTTCACAGTATCTCAACGTTGTTCAAAGACGCATTTAACGAATTCCAATTTTTAGAACTTCCTCGCATGAGCCTTCAATAATTTGGGAAAGATTGAGTACTTCGTAAAAATTCAAAGGTAAAAAAAGCAAAACTCTGACGCGTTGTTACGCTAAAAAATTAAAACTTCGGCTTCAATTAATGATAAATGGCTCAAGGTTTTCGGAGTTTTGCTAAAATCATAGGAGCCTTCAATTGTGGTTTGGTCCATCATTTATCAATTAGGAGCTCATATCGCTTTCAAGACCATCGTAAGGTAACTATAAGCAACAGCACAGGAATTATTCATTGTTATTTTATACTAACCTTTTCCTCCACAATATAATATTGTTTCATAGAATGATGAACTAACAGTTCTTGCACGCTATAAGGAATTTACCACTTATGCTTCCGCACCCAAGTTTATAACTACGCTTAACGACACAAAGACGATGAAATTCATTAAGGTCCGTTACTTTTGGTTAGAGAAGGAAGACATAAATTTAGAGCCTTAGATTTCTTTGTTCCTACTCATTTCTACGCATTATAATTAACCCTTTCGCTGGTGTTCGATCTCCGAAAACCCTCTCCTCACATGCGGTGAAAAGGTTAAAATGCGTTTCGTGGGCCCATGGAGCAGGTACTTTTAGGATAGGCATGGCACACCCTCCGAAAGGTTGCTAATCAGGGACCCGGAATCCTCGACCAGCTCACCCACGCAGGACCGCCTCAGCGACCCTACCAGCGGGGGGCCTACCTCCCGAAAAGTGACCGCTCTGACTCTAATTCGAAAATCAATCAATAAATCCGATCATTAAAAAATGATTGTTTTCTTCGCATTCCTGCCAATCAAGCAATCAAGTACGTCTCTGAACCGTGTTTTATGCGATGAAATATAACGATTTATTTTAACATTGCTAAAATGGCCATTTTTCCGGTTTTCCGCAGCCACGTTTTTAGCAAATTCACAAAAAAAAATTTCGTCGTTGCAAACAGCACTTGATAATGTTGTTTGTACGCGCTGTGTAATAATAAAACTAAGTGGAAATATTGCAATGTCTTATTTTAGTAATTCAATCTTCATTCATTGTTTACTTTTTCTTTTTAAGCCGCAAAAGGGTAGACATGTCTTCATGAGCTCGGCGATTTTCCGTTTGCACTTGATTGTTTGTTGGTGATGTATTTCGCCAATAGGAATGTAGCTATATGAGCGTAGGACCAATCAGCTGACCTTTAGTACGGCAACCAGCGTGACCCTAAAAGGGGTTTGACGCGCGGCTGTATTGCTGCAGCGGAAAATTACTGTATTATTCCTATTAAAATGCTGAGCGGACGTAATAATGGAACGAAATTTGTCCCCGATATTCTGTAAAACTGTGCGTTAACGCTGAAATTGACATTTCTCTAAAATTAGGGAAATTGAATACTATTTCATTTATGCTCTGTGAGTGACCTCTGAATGTTAAACAATAAGGCAACATTTTTTTAGGATATCCATTCTGCACCAAATAGCATATTTTAAGAGGTAGAAACAAAAAATCCGAGAAATGATAAAAATAAATAACACCCTATCCAGCCCCTAATTCGCCAAATATGGCTCTGAGTGACTTTTTCCCATTTCCAAAAATAAAAAGAATCTAAAAGGTTTGTCGTTTTACAAGCATGAAATGGCATGAAAACAATCCACAAGAGGAGCTAAAGGCTAATCCGAAAGAACAAGTTTACCAAGGGTCGAAAGAAAATTTCATACAAGTGTATTATATTTAATGAGAAATATTTTGAAGGCGACAGCATTAATGTAGACGAATAAAGACACAATCTAATCTTTCCCGTTATCTTCCGAATACACTCGTATGTTCACGAATCGGCGTGTGACTCAAAGCAGTAGCGATAATCGTTGGCGCAAACTGCAGCTGACGCAGAAATCATGACACCGAAAAGACAAGGTATTGGACCGGAATTATTTACAAAGGCGGCAAAAGAAGATGTTAGCTAACGTGAAAACAAAAAGAGATGAGACAAAGAGCGCGACGTAAAATTCGTTTCGTGGCTTTTCGTGTTCCTTTCCCGACCGCTGGAAACTACTAAAGAATCAGGGGGGAGGTATTTTGCATTTTTAAAGATATTATCAAAGAAATTTCGAAAAATCGACGACATTTTTTTCAAATCCACGCATTTCTATACTACCCAGCTCCTTCCAATGAATGTTGACATACGTTCCCTTGCATGGTGCTGCCATCATACGGCATTCGATGAAGTAATAAGTTCGCTGAAATCATGTAGCGGATCCCAATGAAGTAATTGATGGCAGAGCAAGATGTAAACAGTATGTCGTCAGGGTTTAAGCCTTAATCATCAACAATCAACATTGCCTCCCGATATTGACTGACATAGACTTTGCACCGATCAGCAGTATCTTTAGTGTAAGTGTTCAATGCTGTGTCTAAAGCAAAGAAATACACAGGATAAAAGCTAGGGGGGGTTGCAAGCCATGGTCTGGGGGGGAGGGGCAAACCAAGTTGTGACATTAGTTCATGAGATTATTTCCTTGAAAAAATAGTTATATTTTAGTTACATATCTTATACTAATGCATATAATTTTTTCGTGGGTTTGAAGAAAATTTGTTGAATGCTTTCGTTTCAATTCAGTACTGATTTTGCTTAAAGGCTTTTGCGATTTTTGCTTCTAGGGGCAGCTGCCCCCTCTGCCCCTTGCTGGCTACGCCCATGGTCTAAAGAAATTTGATTCGAAAATTTGGCCGAAAAAAAAAACAAGATAAAAGTGGCCTGTTACCGCTAGCTTACTTACAATGGCCAACGGCTTTGCGTGACCACCAAGAACTTAAATAGTTTAATACTTAGACAACTGAATAAATACAATAACTTTCGTTAAATAAGTGCACACGCCCGCCTGGTTTTCAGTAAAGGACCACCAGTATATCCACGATAGTGCTATGAATTCGAAGAGACTCTACAACTGGTTAAACTAAAAGATTTTCGGATGAGAAAGTAAAAGAAAGGTGCCATTTTGCACTCGTCCGTCCGCACCTAGAATATGCAGCGATATCACATGCGATCCGGTTCAGAAAGACTTAATCCGCGAACTGAATAGAATACAAAGGAAGGCTGCGCGGTTCGTCAAAAGCTGCAACGAGCGTACAGACAGCGTTATTCAGATGTTAAGCGAATTAGGCTGGGAGCCGCTGGAGGCTAGGAGGCTGCGCGCTAGATAGCTTGAACATTGAGAATGGATACATCTTTAAGAGCGATACAGAGAACTTAATGCTAGAGCCATACTATATTTCCAGGTCCGACGGAAGCGAAAAATTAAGAGAGACATTTTGACGAACCATATGAGAATTCGTTTTTCCCTTATCAATAGAAAGGCTTTAAATAAATGCTTGGCGTAATTTCGTTGGAGCATTTCCTTTATTACGTGTAAAAGGCTAGATTCCTAACACCCCCTGCCACACCCTTATTGATGCATTATGTTAAATATAAGCTTTTGTCCAATGTCGCCGCGTCCATTTTTGGGCGAGGTTTTCTTTGAGAAAGCGACCATTATCTGTCGGAAATTGTTCCGTTCACCCAAAAATTGACCTTGCACGAAAGTTATAACGAGGAATTATCTTAATGATTCGGTTTGCGGAGCACAGTCGAATTCAAGAATATCGCAACGAATTGCTATAGCGGCTCCACTTTCATCGCATTTCGGAAATGGAGTTCTCTGCTGCTCCACTGGCTCCGCTTTGTCGGCGTCTACTAGTAGTGTCCCCACAAACCGTGCGAAACCAGCAGGGGTGTCTTAACGCATCGCAATTCGCATGCAGTGTAGAGTTTTAAAAGCATAAAATACGATTCTGTTCCGCCTCGTCCGACTTCTCTGTTCGCGCCAATCTGAAATGCCTCCTATACTCTTTCAGACTCGCCTCAATAGTTCGGCTTTTCTCTCACACGTACACAAATACGTAAAATATTTAAAAATTAATTTAATGTGCGCAATGTTAGTAATTAATAAAATTGCAGTGCACATTTTGACTGATTTTATTTCTTTCCAACAAATCATTTGGTCAATTTCGGATGAAATACAAATATTGTGCGGACGCCCGAAATTTCAAAATGGAAAGCTGGGGGTTTACGAGGCTCTATCTTTTAATTTTCGCCTAAATTCAAGGAATTAGCCCTTGAAATGGATGAGGAGGATTAAACCGTGATGCATCGCACGTGAAACTAATTATAGTTATAGTGGTACCGAAATAAGGGAAAGAAAAATGTGATTTGTGAGTTGAAGTGCTCCAAAAAGCCAAGGCGAATTCTGCGTGTCCATTTCACGCCGTTCGTCCTTGAACCAAACCGCCTTGACCCACTTAAACGAACACTCACAATTTACTCTTGATTTTAAAGGATGAGCAGAGTTTTCATCTCGGGAAGTGACCGTCTCATAGCAACTCATTCGAAAAGTATCATTTCTTCAGCTCAAAGAAATAATTATTGAGAATAAAAAGACTTTTAGCAGATGGAAAATAAGTTGGATAATTCGCCAGTCACGCCGGAAGATGACGAGAGACCATTTCTCACGTTATTTTATCCAACTGTCATAATTCATGCCTGTATCCCTTACCGCGCTAACATTTCGTAATGCCATTGCCAATGAACTACTATCAGCGCCAAAAAGGTAAAAGGCTTAACTCAAACCCTTTTTTTCAATTCTGGCGAACCTCCACAGGGTCTTGTCACACATTGTTATACTCATTGTTTTTTCGACTACAACAATGATTTATTAAACATTGTTTAGACGCAATCGTTCAGCTTCTACAGTCGAACAAGTGAAGACGAACACGCGAAAAACGATGAGAACGGCGAAACAGTCGTCTTCATGTGGGTAAACTTTTCTCAATAGAACCCGGTGGGATTCCCGAGAAAAGTTTACCCACATTATTATTCTCCGGGAAAGCATAAAATAATATTTTAGTCGTCTCATTCATCTCGTCACGGGCAAAATATTTCATTCGTACTAAGGGGGGGAAAAGTATCCCGACAAAATTTGTGCCGCCGCTATCGCTCCGCGGGTTAGTGGAATTCCTTTCCAGTGGGTTACTGTTCTTTGGTCAGTGGGGGAAATTCAAACAAGGCAAACCATTTCCTATATTCGTTGTCATAACACGCGATTGACTACTGAGTCTCCCGCAACCCAGAGCATGATTGGCGATGAACTCCTTAGAATTGAGGCGCATTCGACGGCACAAGGTGCGCACATTGGGAACGCTCCTCTGAATTTTCCTTCGCATATCTGAACGAAACTACAAAAATCACCACGGGCCATAGCAAGCGTTCTCTTAAGGTAAACAAGACCGTCAACGAGAATATTCGATGGGCCACGTATTTGAATGCAGTTGGTTTTGAAAAAGTTTTACCTTAACCGGAAGGACTGCCGTGCACATTTCCAGGACGCGTTTTTCTTTCGATCGAGAAGGATATGTTCCTATCTTGATTTAAGATGCCTTTGTCAGCAGGCGAAAGAGCGAAAAGTAGTCACCTTGTTGGAGGCAGGCTTATCAGTAGCGGACACATAGCAAAGGATGAATAAAAATTCAAGTACCGTGTACTACTCGGGGAAACGCAACAGGGATGGTAGTGAGTCATTGAACAATCGGAGAAGACCTCCACCTGAGATGTAACCAATTAGGACGTAGGTGTACAACCGGAGATGTTGATGCTGACATATTATAATACATTGAAGTGCTGCTGAGATTTCGAATTTAATAAAAGGAGAGATATTGTCCCAAGAGAAGTGTGAATTCACTGGAGTATATTTTTCTTTCTTCATTTCACAGTAATTTAGATATTTTATTTGACCCTAAAATACTGTCAAAAGTAATTTGACAGCAAAATGTCGCGCGTTCTTTTAATTTTACAAAATTGGTTTTCAAAGAAATTGAAAAAAGTAAGGTATCAAAATGCAGAAAATAATTTTTTTGTCACTGTCTAGGAAAAAATTTAATGTTAATTTTGTTTCATGATTTATGGAATTTAACTCAAAAATTGCGTGTTGTCAATTAAATTTGTAGCAATCATGTCCATATCATTGAGAAAATTTTCAATCGCAATTGACGCACTAAAACCTTTCAAGTGATAATTGTTTACGTCTCACTGGTCAACATAGGTTTTGTTCTAGAGACGTTGTGAAGTGATCTTAGGAGTATTTTTCACGCTGATTCAGAATACGTGCTTAGATTCTTTCCATCACATCTAGTTTCTATAGGAAAGCTTAATGTATGTTTTTGCTTTTACGAAAGTAGCAATTTAATTCATTTATGTATCGTGATAGCATGAGAAAGTGAAAATAAAACTTTCCTGCAAAAAGATGTTGTCCTACGATGTAATGCCTTCTTATACTGTAAAAATATGTTTAAAATTGTACTATCTTATCGTTTTGTTCAAAGCAATGCTGCTTCAGCTGCCCTTTCACATCAGCATGTGACCAGCTGTAGGAGCGAGAAGACGTTTGCTTTCTCTGAAGATAGTTAGAGAATAGGGTGGTTTCCTATTTTTTTTACATTGCCTAAATTGAAAGATTATTACTACTGGAGTACGCATTTCACACTTTTAGATTTTTAAATGACGACATTAATTTTTCGCGATTAAATGAAAAGTGAAAATTTTTTTAGCGCGCGAAAACGCGACGGGTAAGTATGAATGCCGGAAAAACTCCGTGTGACGTCGTTCTGGTTCCCCGCAAGTGAGGTGACCTTGGGGCGAGGATTTGAGCGCTAATACTACACAGGATGCTAGCAGGTAGCAGAGTACCATGCTAGCTGGTTGCGTTTGGCTTAAATAAAGATTATTAATACCTTATCAAGCGAAGAAAACTTTCCGACCTTAGCCAGTTTTAATAGGTGATTATTAGGACATGTTTCCCTCAGCTGTGTGCCTCATGCATGCAATGGTAATCGAAGGCGATGTAAAACTCCTATCTACTCGTACAGAAAATAGGTCCCTGTGACGTCACGTGGAGTGGCATCGCATGGGCGCCAATATGGCCTTTTTCAAATGGGGATAAAATTGACCATTAATATTCGCCTAAACTGGGATTTCTAAAACCAAATAACTTTTATATTATGAATACGTTAATGGTAGGTAACGAATCGCAATCAATGCCTTTCGTTTTCTTTGATGAAGGAAACTACCATATTTTGTTGCTCGCAGGAAATTACAGCTTATATCGATGTAATCGCTGATAAGTGGCTTAATATTTAGGGAAATATGTTTCCCTGAGAATTTAAAGAAACGCAAGGGCGAATGCTCATGTAGCAGTATTATAGAATTAGCATGGTGCTTTTCAATTGTTTGCTTTTCTTGTTTTCGCTCGCAGGAGGCACCTGGGAAACTCTCCGGAGACAGTATGTTTAAAATCTTTTCCTTCGGAAATGAGTTCCCTTCACTTCGATGCCAGCACCACAGTTTTATCACCCCTGATTTGAGGAATCTTGGCACGGAAAGAATAATTCGAAGCAAGGGTTAGCAAGCGACATAAATGTCAGTTTAGGGGTTATTCTCAAAAAGCAGTTAAGTTAAAAAAATATAAAACGTTCTAAAGGAACAAATCTGAAGAAGTAAAAAACAGATCATAAAAAAATGGAGGAGGTGGCAGACTGGAAAAAATTTACACTCCCCCAGTCTCGAACCCTGGCTTTCATAACAGAATCGCGGCACGCTACCACTCGTCCAAAGCGACGTTAAACAATGAACGAAATTTTTAAAATTCAATTCACTGTGACCATATTTTTAATTTTTTAAATGCTTTTTTCTCTCAAACCCAGGCGTATATGGACAAAACCCTTCAACAGTTTTCCTATCTAAGTGTCTACTTTCAAATAAAAAGAGGTTTCATCTTCTTTCTTGACATCCATAAGGCTAAGTCTCCTTGTTAGCTTTAACCTGGCCTAGATAGTGCGTGAACCATCCTGATGACTTTTATTATGCATGCGGTGAAGTTACTTGAAACGGCTCAAAGGTGGAAAATTACTCCCACTGTCAGACAGGGTTATAAGCTTTATTTTGGCTGCCTATTGGGTGGCCAAGATAAAGAATGGGCTCCCCATGTGTTGTGTGGCACCAGGCAAGAGCTTCTTACTGGTTAGACTAAGGGAAAGCGTCATAAGGAATTTACCGTCCCCATGATTTGGCTGATCATTTTTCAGACTGTTATCTTTGTTGAAGAAATGAAAGGAATTACAACATAGTCAAAACGCACGGTAAAATATCCAGACAACTTTGAAACAGCGACACTACCGTTCAATCACTCCGAAAATTTAAAAGTGCCGAAACCAATGGAGTATGTTAATCTTATCAAAGATTCAGAAAGTAATCAAGAACGTGATAACGAAGGATTCGGAAACTCGAAGGACCCAAATTTTGGACCGAGTATATCTGCTTGAACTCATTTCATAACGCAAGAGAATTTAAATGATCTACTCCACGATTTGAAATTTATCCAAAAAGCAGGGTAAAATCTAACCCTGCAGGATCACAATTAAAGGGTTGAAAATTGTTGGATCTTAATTCGAAACTTTTGAAGTCCCGCTCCTCTCCATGACGAATTTGATTTGGTTTCTTCTCTAAAAAACTATTTGCTTTTTGCAATGATGTTCTCTCTGTTATGAATACTCTTAATTTTAAATTAAACACAGATGATTAGCGTTTGTTCATTTATTCCTCGTAATCACTTACATAATGGCAACGAGCTCCCATCAATACATTTAACTCATGAAACTGATATGAAAGAATCTAACTAGAATTTGCAGTTACTTTTAGAAAAAATCACTACCCAAAATATAAATGGAAAATTTGTGGCCACTTAAAGTAATTGCAGTGCTACTATAATTACAGCTTGGCTATACGAAATGTTGTTGCTTCTTCTGTGAATGGGATATGAGAGACAGAAAAAATATTACTTGAAAAAAATTTGTCCAGAACGTAAAGAACTCGTCCCTGAATTCAAAAATATCCCTTTTAAGCTTTTGGTCGATCCAAAAAACATTCTTTTTTCACCTCTACATATTAAGTAAGGACTTTTTTTATTTTCTTGAAGCCATGGACAAAAATGGTGCTGGTTTTTCTTTATTTGAAACAAAAAGTCCTTCAATTAAGTGACGCAAAGATCAAATAAGGAATACGTATTGGGCCACAGATTAGGGATTAAAAGATTCAGATTTTCAACAGCAAGTGAGGTGAATGGAGAAAAGCGCGTGGAACGCATTAAGAAATATATCTCAACATTTTTAGGAAATATCATGGCTGAAAATAATCGTGATCTGGTGGCTATATTAACATAATTAAATCGTACCAAAATATGGGCTGCAATATGAATTTTAAAAACTATTTTCTCGGCTCTAACCCTGCCTTTTTCCACCAAACCTCGGTGCTTCTAGAGATGAACACAGTGAGCGTTTCGACCAAAATAGTTTACATTTGGAAAAATGGAACCAAGGAAATTTCAGCACCATGTTAGCAGATTACTGTTTGACACTGACACAGGGACCTAGTTTCTATACGAGTAGGTAGGAGTTTTACACCGTCTGAGATTACCAATGCATGCATGAGGCACAGGGCTCAGGGAAACATCTCTTAATAATGAGCTATTTAAATTTTCTAAGGTCGGAAAGCAGGGATGCCGACTTACAAAAAATATAGGGGGCCTCAAACCGGGGATCTTGCCCCGGGAAATTTTGGAAGTAGTGAGTTTAAAGTTTTTTGAGCATTTTAGAAGAGCCATGTGATCAACATTAGAACCCTTATAAAGTTATAACTATAATCTCGATATCTGGACACTCCGGGGGAAATCGACAATCCTGACAAATTTTTTCCTCACACCCATAACGAATTTTTGAGGGGGCTCGGGCCCCCTCAGGCCTCATGGAGTCGGCGCGGCGCCACTGTCGGAAAGTTACTTTCGTTTGATAAGGTATTAATATTCCTTATTTAAGCCAATCGGTACCTGCTAACAGCCTGCATCGTAGCGGCGTTCATAGCCTCGTACCAAGGTGGTTTCATACGGTGGTAGCCGGAACCAGAATGACGTAACGCGGGCTTTTCCCAGTATTCATACTTAGCCGGCGCGTTTTCGCGCGCTTGAAAATGTTCACTTTTCATTGAATCGCGAAAAATTGACGTCGCCATTTAAAAATCTAAAACCGTTAAGTATTTACTCCAGGAGTAATAATCTTTCGATTCAGGCAATTAAAAATAATAGGAAACCTCCCTACTATGGAATGTGCACTACACGCAACTTCGAAGAAAATGTCCTTCAAATGGTGGAGGAAGCAGAGGCCGTGGTGCATTGCATATGAACCGTTAGTTAGAACCGTAATAAGGCCTGAAGATGCAGAAAAAGGTGGTCTAAAATCACTCTACAGTAGGCCGGCCCTTATTTTTCAGAATTGCGAAAAGCTATGTTTTCCTAGTCTCAAAATGATCCAAATGAGGTCTATATTCAAGTGTTAAAATTTGGTTACTTTAAAATAACGGCAACCCGTGCCCCAAAAGCCCTAAGTACTGAGGACCCTCAATTGAGTTTTTTGGAGCAGTAAAATAGCTATTCCTATGTACACGGTGAAAGTAATGTCCTTCATGACCGATTTTCTGTATATTTTGACCTATCTCTAAGCTTTTAGGAGATATAGCCCGTCGTAATGTAATCCACCCCCCCAGGGCGCCACCCCGCACCGCGGCGCCGCTGAGTTACGGCCCGCACCACTTACTAGAGACTTCACCTCCACCCTCTCGACAAAGTCTTTCCTCCTCATGACAATATTTACATGGTAATGGTATAGAATTGAACATGCTGATCCTCTTGTGTCATGATTAATGTTGTTTAAGCCCACAATGTCAATTTTAACCCTTCAGTGCCATCCTATGCACTAGGTACCGACCCCTTAAACCTTAATTTGTTGCCACCATACGACCGCGAATCAGTCTAGCAAGTTCCAAAATGCTCTTTATGTACAAAATACTATAAGTATGTGATAAAATTGTGTCTGTGAATCATAAAGGAAATAAGGAGATGAGCAAGGCTTCCAAGGCTCCAACAGTAGATAGAAATATTCAAGGAAGAAGAAACGAGGGTGTCAGTTCAAGGACAGTGGACATATAGTTCTAGTGTATAGAGTGCAAAGGATAGAAAGTGCTAAGTTTTTTAGGATGTAAGGAGAATAATGGCGAAATAACTAGCTTATGATGAATACACGTGACGTTCATTTTAAGAATAGGCCAACAGGGAAAGGCATGAAATCAAGACCCAATCCAGGCATTCAACTCGCTGGAAAAGAAGTGAAGAAAAACTTGGCTGAAAGTTACCTACAGTGAGAATAGTACTGTATGTTTTCGCTATCAAGTAATGGGTTCAAAATGCATGTGACTTAGTACGAGAAAAACCGTAAGAAATGAATTTCATCTATAGTACAAAACGAGAATTCCTGAATTAATACGGAAAATAAAGCGATCGAAAAGTTAGAAAAATTACGCAAAGAATGGATGAACGTGCGACGAAATAAAGAGAGAGCGCGAAATACAGTGGATATGAAGTCGTAACAAAACTTGATGATTTGTTTGACATTGCAAGGAGCGGTGCCATTGAGTTTTTGACGCACGAGGAGGAAAGTGCAGTTCATCTCTCGGATAAATGTGCTTGGGCTGAGGGAGTAAAATTCTTACGCAATCAAAGAGGAGCACGAAATGCAGGTGTTAGTGGAATAGATTTCAATATATTCAAGAAGGAAGAAAAAGATTCGCTTCTACGCTCCTTGTGGTGCATCTGCTCCCAACAGTGACCCGCAGTTCCTAAAAAGATTTGTTAATTACGCAAGTGTTAACCTGGACATAGCGAAAGCAGTACAAAAGATGTTTTCAAACCACTTGTGGTACCTGAGTGAGGAGTTGTAGGCCTGGCATTCTTTGACGGATCCTTTTATAGGTATGAAAAGGAAAACGTGATACTCCGTATGAGGACATGTGAGGGAAAATATGATCCACCGAAGAAGGCATTCTATAAACATAAAGACATGACTAAGGTATCTTTATCAAATTTTGTCACCACTCATTCGAGAAAGCTATTTAATACATTGTAAATATGCACTCCATTCTTTGATGCGCACATGCGAGGATGGGATGAACAACCAAGAACGATTTGTAAATTATTCGCGGTCCACAAGTGGTAATTGATTGTGCAGAGAGAGGTGTGAAACAAATTCAAGTTTTCCAGTCAGTTAAGGAAGAAACTTTCAAAATTTATTACTAAGTGCGAATTTTCATCGCAGCACAACCCCCAACGTGCGCAAGGACACTTAAATTGCCAAATATGGGGTGTCAGTGAAAGATTAGAAGTACTCTGAAAATTGATTTTATTTTGGTTGATATCTACTGAAATTCATTACCAGCGTGAAAATAAATTGATCAATTGGATTGGAAATATTGTCATAGCAATTAAATTCTTTCTAGCGCAAGCACATTTTTTCAGAGGCTAGATCTTGACCCCACTTTGACACTACGTGTCGAAACCGGGTCGGTATTTTGTTAATAAAAAAGTGTGTGGAAGTTAACCATTTTATTTGATCCTCATGAATGTAAAACATTTCCACTATATATCGCCGGACACTGTGAATTATAATGTGTAATTAACTCGGACTCCATCACTCTAAGAACTCTTCCGCAACTACTACTCAAAATATAGACCCAATCGCCTAAGGAACTAAGTATTAGTGATACATAAACAGCAAGACGTAATACGAATCAATAAAGATAGGAAAAAACCTCGCCACGGAGCCCGAAAGAAAACACTCCGACGCCCCAACATGAGTGTGGAGTTTCTTCAGTGCATTCCATCCACTAATCTGAATTCTGATTGGGCTCATGCTCCTGGAGTTTGACTCCTGCTTCGGTAGCTCTGTCGCGTCCGTCCTCGTCGGCTCTTGGTGTCACGAAGGCTAAGGATGCAGGCTGCTTCATGTGCCAACCTTTCACGTTTTCACCGACCCGACTACATCAGTTAAGTCGGAGTCACTGCTGTCTACATATTATTGAATACGATAGAACATTCGCATAGTACGAAAAAGGACTAGATGGAAATGAAAAACTGTTTGGATAATTTTCCAAATTCTTCATGAAATGAGATTTTGTTTCGAAAATCGATATCAGTGGAAAACAAAATAAATTTACGCAATTCAAAATTTTATAACGAGAGCAGTGATTCATTTGCGTTAGAGTGGATAACAAAAATATGGTAATGCCATCATATGCTTCGGGAAAAAAAATTTTTCGTAGAGATCAGAATCCGTGACTTCAAATTGCTGCCGTGAAAAATAATTTGCTTTGCCACTAAGCCAACTCACTCACTGATTTCAATATTGCTTCATTACGGGCTTTCTGAAATCATGCAAGAGAACGAAACAGTCTTCTAGTGTCATGAAACCAAACTGAATTGGAACTCGCTGTGCCAATATTTGCCGTGATATTGCGGCGAATATTTTATGCGTGTGCTTTGTTCGTTATTTCTCATCTCAAAATCTACGCAGTTAATAGTAATAAAAATTACTTCCACGGATTGGCCAATTTACGAGATAAAGTGATTTGAAGTTATGGAGGTGGATTCATGCATGAGCTGCACAGTTTATGTAGCATTAAAGATTGCTCACATCCCGTGTGCAAAATTCTCTTTTAAGGTGTAATAATGATGAAGATATTGCGGGAGATGGGAACGTTGATCAAATTTCTCTCCTATTGGTCAGTGGCGGCTTGCCCATGAGGACGCCGCCCCTCCCAAAGATTTGAAAACGGAAAAAAATTAAATACCCATTCAATTATAATTATACATATTATTAACCAAAGTATTTTATCAATCGCATACATCGAAAATGTAGAAAAAAAGGAAGAATAGCGCGAGAAGTATTAATTTGTAGCCGTGGGGCGCTGGCCAGAACGTCCCAATCCCTTTTAACATGCAGTTATATGATATAGTGGTAGTGTTCCGATCTGCTGGTGCTATGACGCGTTTAAGCTTGTGCCTTGTGGAAATGGAAGTTACTGACAGTGCAAAGGTGGTGTCTCGGTTTTAAACATTTAAATGATAAAGTCAAAAAACCAATTTAGCGAAAAACACATTAATGCTTGCATTGAGTAAGCCGTGTTAGACAAAGTTGACATAAGCGTCCAATTAGATAGTGCTTACAGATTAAGAATTGAAAAGCTTAATGAAGAAGTGTCTAAAGACCGTTACACAAGCCTCACGAGCTGCCGCTGCTACTGGTACTATAGAAAATAATGAAACTCAATTTCCAAACTGCGGCGAAAGTCTTTTTTCTCAAAAGCTCAATTCTTAGCAGTTCTTTTGAATCCGACTGTGGACAGGACTTAGTTTTGTGAAGTTTCCCCGAACATAATATCTAACTATTCCTCTGAGGTCAAAAGAAGCATATATTGTCAGCCAAGAAATCGTTTCATCTAAAAAAATGTCTCTCAGTAAATGTCAGGGTTTGCGGTACTTTAGTAGGCCTTCAATAGGCCTAAATTACGCGAGACTAAAGCCAGGTGATCAAATTAGTATGGCATTAGCTGCACGAGATATATCACGTAAGTAAATACCTTAGGAGGGAACGCATTTCTGTTATACACGACGCACTTTTTAGTTGTATACATTTGGCGGGTTGCTGGATAGTATTTTATTGCAAAGAAATTAGCAAAATTCGAATAAACACTATTCAAGAGCTAATTAAGTAACTCAAACGTACCACTTCATTGGATGGGGATCACTATAACCTCAAATAAAAAAAGAGATAAATGACCGCAATGGAAGATAATGCATCGGATCACAACAATATAATAAATGCAATTCTCCGATAGATATACTATGTAATACGTCACTCATTTCTTATTCGCAAGATGTTGACTCGTAACTAAGTCTTTTGAACTTAAAAGGACACAAAATTCACACGAAAAGGCACAAAATATAGATATGTGTAGAGCGTTACTCATTTTTATTCGCAAAATGTTGGTTCGCAACTGAGTCTATCGAACTTAAAACGGCACAAAATGTACATCACAAAGGTAGATGTAATAAAGTTACACGCAAATTAGCATTATTATTTTATGACCGCATTGTAGACACAAAAATCCCGCGTACGAAAAAAGTCGAGAATAAAAAATCATTTCAATCTAAAAATAGGGATTATAAAAAAAAAACAGAAAACGCCCACGCTATAATATTAATCAGATTTCCAAATAACGTACCCTCCATCATAATAATATAGTCTTCATATGCACATATGTATATATAAAATGTATGCACTTATAATACTTATCTCCTCGCAAAAAAAACACATCACTATGATTTGTCCTGTTTCTATGAAGAATTTTCTGAATAGTTTTTCATGTAGTGTGGATGCTGATGCATGGATATGATTGCGGACAATAAGATAGAAATGGATAACATAAGTGACCAAATTTAAACTTGCAGGAATGTAATTTTGGAGGAGAAGTACAAGTACAAGGTGGACCTACAGAAAACTGATTCTGAAAATACCATATGACGTCCTATTATTGAAGTAATCGATGGAAAAACATCAAAATGAGAACGTATTTGGTTTTACGCAATCACATCCTAAAAAAGTGAACGAAGCTGAAAATGACGGTACCGTTTTCATAACGATAGTAAAAAAACAAAGGTATCCATGGGCCACAAAACAAAAATCTAAACAAATTAATGAAGATCATTGTTGTACGATAGATACGGGAGTATATACACATATCCCAACTGAAAGCACAATTCATTTGTCACTCACAAAGGCAATATATCATGACAAAGAATATTAAAGAAAAAAAACTAAAAGAAAAAGACAAATGACGAATGTGAACTTCATTCGTAACAGTCTTGGCGGTATGAATTAAATCCTCTTCGAAATATAGGATAAAAAAGGGAGAAACGTTTGAAAATGAAGTTATGCTGGTAGTCATGGCTTCTAAAATAAGGTCAACCTTTAAAATAACAAACAAATACCAACAGCAAAGCTTCGCGAAAGATCTGAAGGTCAACGTCTCTCTATCACAAAGGTGTAAGTAAACAAATTAGAATAATTTGATCGTATTTTCAACCATATTTTGCAGAACATTGTGTTTTCTTTTCTTACTACGCATGCAATCAAAGGGGGCAAGTCGTGTGGAATTTATATAAGGAATATTTGAGGCAGAGCTCTGAAGAAATAACGATTAGTCAAGCGTATGGTGCGGAGATTTTCGGATGAGAGAATAAAAGAAAGGTGCTATTTCGCACTCGTCCGACAACACCTAGAATATGCAGCGATATCAAATGTTATCCGGTGCAGAAATACTTAATCTGCGAACTGAATAAAATACAAAGGAGGGCTGCGCGTTTCGTCAAAAACTGCTACGGGCGTACAGACAGAGTTACCCAGATGTTAAGCGAATTAGGCTGGGAGCCGCTGGAGACTCGGAGGCTGCGCGCTAGGCTTAGATTGCTTGAACAATTAAGAATGGCTATCTTTAAGAGCGACACGGGGAACACAATATTAGAGCCACACTATATTTCCAAGTCCCTCATAAACGATAAAATTAGAGAAATATTTTGCCGAACGGATGGATATGGGAATTTTCTTTTGCCCTGAATCATTACGGACTTAAATAAATGCTAGGAGTAATTCTGTTTGAAGATTCACTTTTCATATATAAGCGGCTGGTGTCCTAACACCCCATGCCACACGCCTTTTTAGCATAACGACAGAAAGAATAATAGCCGAAGAGAGAGGAAAATTCATCAGTCAATTCATACGAAAACAATTCTTAAAAAGAGTACTACAGAAGAAATGATTCGTAGAAAAATAAAAAAAATGACGATCGAGAATTCCATTCGTAAAAGTATTTGCGATGAAAATGAGATTCTCTTCCAACAATGACATCGAAAAGAGAAAGAAATTGTTGAAAAAGCAGTTAAATTTGAAGTCATGTCTGCAGCAACAAGGTCGACCTTCAAAAGAAGAAGAACCTAAACCAACCAGTCCTTCGAACCGGCAAAGCTTTTCGAAAGACGAAAATTCGAAGTCAATATACCTGAAGGTCAACGTCTCTCTATTTCGTAAAGTAGTAAGCAGCCAAGTTATCTTCATTCCCTCGTACTCTCAACCATATATTTTTCTGAACATTATGTTGCCTATTTTTATTGTGGAGACATTTACTCCAAATCTGGCAATATGCGACGAAAGATTGCCAGTTCAAATGACTTCGTAAAAATATATAACGTGACGGTAGGTGTCCCGTTGTGTAATTGAAAACAGCTGGATAGGTTCTTTAAGAGTTTAACTTGAATATTTATAGCAAAAAAAAAAAGTGGACGAAGCTAAATAAGCCGGAACCGTTTTCATAACGATACTAAACAAAACAAAGGTATCCATGGGCCACAAAACGAAACAATAAATATATAAACAAATTAATAAAGAGCATTCATGTACGATAAATGCGGGAGTATAAACACATACCCCAACTGAAAGCACAATTCATCTGTCACTCACACAGGCAATATATCACGACAAAGAATATTATAGAAGAAAAAACTAATAGAAAAAGGCCAATGGCGATTGTGAACTTCATTCGTAATAGTCTTGGCGGTATGAATTAAGTGCTCTTCGAAATATAAAATGAAAAAGGAGACATGTTTGAAAATGAAGTTATGCTGGCTGTCATGGCCTATAAATAAGGTCGACCTTTAAAATAACAAACAAATACCAACAGTCAAGCTTCGTAAGAGACCTGAAGGTCAACGTGTCTCTATCAAAGATATGTAAGGAAACAAATTAGAATAATTTGATCGTATTTTCAACCACCTTTGGCAGAAATTGTGTTTTCTTAGCTAGGCTTAGATTGCTTGAACAATTGAGAATCGATATCTTCAAGAGCGACACGGAGAACATAATATTAGAGCCCCCACTATATTTCCAAATCCCTCATAAACGATAAAATTAGAGAAATATTTTGCCGAACGGATGGATTTGGAAATTTGCTTTCGCCCCGAATCATTACGGACTTAAATAAATGCCAGGCGTAATTCTGTTTGAAGATTCACTTTTCATATATAAGCGGCTGGTGTTTTAACACCCCATGCCACACGCCTTTTTAGAATAACAACACAAATAATAACAGTCCAAGAGAGAGGAAAATTCATCGGTCAATAAATACGAAAACAAATATTAATGCAGAGTACTAAGGAAGAAATGATTCGTAGAAAAATGAAAAATGACGATCGATGATTCCATGCGTAAAAGTGTTTGCGATGTAAATGAGATTCACATCCAACAATGACATCAGAAAGAGAAAGAAATGGCTGAAAATGCAGTTAAGTTTGAAGTCTTGTCTGCAGCAACAAGTTCGACCTCCAAAAGAAGAAGAACCCAAACCAACCAGTCTTTCGAACCGGCGAAGCTTTTCGAAACACGAAAACTCAAAGTCAGTATATCTGAAGGTCAACGTATCTCTATTTCGTAAAGTAGTAAGCAGCCAAGTTATCTTCATCCCCTCGTACTCTCAACCATATATTTTGCTGAACAAAATGTTGCCTATTTTATTGTGGAGACATTAACTCCAAATCTGGCAATGTGCGACGAAAGATTGCCCGTTCGAAAGAATGACTTCGTAAAAATATAAAGTGACGGTAGGTTTCTCGTAGTGTAAATGAAAACAGCTGGATAGGTTGTTCAGTCGTTAAACTTGAATATCTATAGCAAGGATTTCCTCATGGCTAATAATACTTAACTTATTTAATATCTAAATTCATTAGGAAGAAGTGAACGATTAAGTTAGGAGCCTATGCCATGCTTTCAAACATACAGTAGAGATCGACGCAAGATCTTATCAAAATGTATATCCGTTGCAAAGAATGGAGTTCATTAAAGGCTACTGACAATGAGTATGTTTTCAGTAAATGCCAACTAGACAAGACTATTCACATCACTTCATCACGTTAAAATATGATCGAATAACAGCAAGCGAATCAATAAGTAGCATTGAGGCATAAACGTGTTGATGTTGCCAAGGAAACATAATACTATCCACAGATAATAACAGCAGCGAAATGAATAAGGCCAATCCTTCACCAAATGCAAATACAGCCGGAAAAAAACCCTTATTAAGCCTATTCACAAGACGCTTATATCCATGACGAATACTCAAGTGTAGGTAAAATTTTAGAATCCACTAAGTGGTAAAATGATTAATTTTGAATCAAGTAAACTCTGCAATGGGAAATTAAAATAATCCGTCTCCTCCATCTTTGAGATCCACACCAAAAAAAACTAAATTAAGCATAAAAAGCTCTATCGATCTAATTTTGTATTTTTCCTGCAATTATTTCTAATAATTCTACCAACGGAGGAACAAGACAAAGAAAAATAAAACCTTCAGTTCGTAGACGAAAGCATAGAATCCCGTGCATGTAAAAACTAATTGCTTCCATTTGAAGTAAAGGTTACCATATTAATGGCAACTTTTTGGCATATAACATAATGAAAAAATGTACAATATTAATTAATGAAATCCACCTACCATTTCTTTCCTCAGGATCTCTCTCCGGCGCAATATAATTCCCAGAAATTTCACTCGCATAACTGACACCGCACTATTTTCACACGGAAACAATTTACTGGAAATAATAAGAAATAAACACACATTAACATAATGCTATCATCAAGCAGAAACCAAAAGTACAAAATCCGAATGATTAAATATTATCGAAGCAACGACCGGCTATTGTGAACACGGAAAAGTTTATGTCGGAAATTAAAAATTAGTGAAAAATGATAGTTAATCCACTTAACTATTCAATTCAATTCTTATAATTTGCAACAGTCGTGTGATTCAACGGTAAAGACGAGAAAGTTAGCGAAGAAAACTTGAGAAGTCATTTTCGGTTGATTCTGACAAAATATCGGAATAACTGCGATAAATTTAAGCGATCACAACTGCTTGCCGACGACAGAAAGGAGATAGACGTCTACTTCAAATATAAACGCGAATTATACTAAGAAGTTAGTCCAGTAAGGTATCCGCATAACTCTCGTGACTGAAAACAACTGGGTGTATCAGTCGGTGGTCAAATGGGGCAGCCTTGCAAGTATTCCATCACCTCGGTGACAAGCCCCATAAGCCTCGGAATATTCTAGCGGCAATAGCTTCGAAGACGAGAATGCTCGTTAATAATAATCGCTTATACCACACGATGGGGGACGAATTCCTTCGCGTAAGCTATTCTCAAAACCATTTAAAGAAACCACCAGAGTAGTAAGTACGTATAGCCTTGGGGAAAAGCACTTACGTAAGCAATTCACATATTATCGTAATCGGGCCTAATCAATCAGAATCCGCCTTAGTGAAAATAAGATCGCAATATGATCGCTGCAACGGACAATTTACGAACATCTGATATGTGAGACATTCTGACGACATTACTGAAACTGGATCACTAGACATCGAACTCAATTTATGAACAATTTAGACTCACAATAACTCTCGAAGTCGTGAAAGCGAATAAGCGGTGAATACAAGGGAGGTATTTGAAATCTAAGAGAAAATATATCCCCAATAACGTCCTATCGTTTGGCAGGAATAATGAAAACACAGAAATCACTGGCGAATGTATCACAATTACGCTACCTTCAAACCTTTGAGGTTCTTTGCATTGGGTAATAAAAATAACTATAGGCGGGATAAATCTCAATTAAGCAGAGAAACTCGCGAATTATTATAAGCACTGATAAAATCAGATTCAATCATATCTTAAACACTAAAATGATATAGCAATGACATATGTATGACACGATAAAAACGTAAACTTATGTATGGCTTGCTTACTTACGTCCTAACTCCACGGCGGTTAGCAGGACACTGAGAAGGATAGGAGCTCCGCGGTTGCGATTCGTCACCTGAGTGAAGGACGTTTATGACGTCATGAAAATTTTAGTCTCATTTATTTCGTAAAAAAATATAAATAGAGTATCAGTGTTCAGCTAATAAGTAAAATACATTTTAAATTAATTTTTAAATGTAATATTTTTAAATAAAATCGTGTAAAATAATGTTTAAAACTATAACGCTATTTTTTGATTAACGATTTCGAACACCGATTGGCTTTTGTTTCCCTGACATCACGTCTGCTTTCCTTGTGCGCGGAACAAGTTCGTCTGTCTCAGTGTCTGGGCCCTTTTGACTCTCCGACGGTTTTTAAATGCTCTATTCAACTTCCATTTTCGTATCCTCCCCATCTCCCTGACTTTCCTCCTCCACCCACAACTCAACGGTCTTCTTAACCGTCATCACACCATATGACTCGTTATCTTTTGTGTCACTTCAAATTGCTTGCACACTGTTACTATAGCGTAACATTGTCTACATCAACGGACAACTGTTTCTAACTCCATTGACGTCTTTATGACGACCCAATGGATACACGCGTGCCGATACGTGATTATTTTTCGTGCACGCAGAGTTTGCTGGAGAAATTTAAAAACAGTGAAATAGCGTGTACACGAGAGGTCAGAGTTGGAAGAAAACCTGGTGCAAACAGCGGCTTGCTGGGACGACATTAACGACAAAATTGGAAGTATTTGGGAAGTAAAAATATTATTATTAATGAGTATTATTATTATAATTGCCATCGTATAATATGCATTTCATTGCTTGATTCGTCGTTTTTTGGCAGATTTCCATCAAAACACATTAATATGGTCAACTGTTGGTATCTTATGATTCAATTTGCTGCACTTCTTACCTTGAGAACTCATTATAAATCTGGCCGCCCTGCGTTTTATCAGCGGGTAAATCGGTTTCCCTTCTACCGTTATGTCTTTCATAAGGCATTTTTAAAAAGTACATTAGTAGTATACAAATGAGGTTTTCAGGCCAAAATATTTTTTACTAAGTACTCACCAGCTTATACGATGTTCCGTTTGGGTCAAAATAGCTCCAAGGCTGTCTGGAAGCGTCGACAATCCCTCCCGCAAAACCTTGAACGTCTAGACGGCCTCCACCCATCACGAAAACATTCAGTGTGTGTCCTGTCTAATAACAATAGAATAATACTTGAAAGTACTATCTCAATTACCGAGAGAGTATCGGAGACCTCTAATCCGTCCACTGAACACAATCCGAGTCAACCCAAAAACTCGAAAAAAGGTGCAATGTACTGAAAATACTTTCCCTTTGAAAGCGAATGGAAGATGGGATAAAAGTTCACTCCCAGCATTTCCGGGTCCCACCCAAAAACTCGAAGAAAGGTGCAATGTGCTGAGAGTACTTTCCCGTTGAAAGTGGATGCAAGCCTGGATTAAAGGTCAATTGCATGGCCTGACAATTACTCCCACGAAATCAAGTTTTCAGGCAAGGAAGTAATATCCTTGAGCAAGTCTCTGTTCAACAAGGAATACATACACAAATCCGGCTTTTACTTACATAAAAGGTCACTCCCTTTCTCTCACGAAATCATATTTTTTGAGTACTCACACGGAAATAAACAAGGGAATCCGTACACGCTCACAGACTTAATGCAATGATGAAAAATCTGTATAAATACTCGTACCCGTAGCCCAAGAAATCATTCCACCAACAGTCAACGATTGCAGAGGTAAGTACTTACTGTTACTCCATTGGATATGCAATAATTATTCTTATAATTAGCACTTTTTAATTGCCACTGAATACAGAATTATATTTGTACTATAGTTGAAATATCAAATAAGTCAGGCTAAAGCAACGAGTAAAAATATCTTATGAGCATTTGTACTAATATTTATATCTTTCAATGGCTTAAGAACATAAGAATTAATTTCAATACACAAACCATTGGAATACAACATGAATGAAACGTTAGCGAACGGACGACAACTGATTAAAATGTATACAATTAATCCACAAAGCTATGAATATATGGTAAAATGACAACTTACTCTTATAAATTCAGAACGATAGGTAATACAGTTTAATGTGAGATAAAAACAAATGAAATAATGCACTTAACTTAATAAAACACAATGCCTGTCCTTTGTAATTAATAATCAATATAGAATATATTCAGTAGCTTACGAATCACTGATAACTTTTATTCTAATCAAACAATCTTTGCATCGTCTCTGACGACGTGAAAATAGTCGTTCATCTCGGCATGCTACGGTCCTCGTTCTCTCATCCGCCACGAGGTGCCACCCAGCGACGGCACGTCTCATACGGAGTCTGTCGGCGTGAGCCATCTGGTGGCGAATTAGTGTACGATTTGAAATCCCGGCCCCGCGCTGAGTTTGAATGAGTGATCACAGCGCCACGTATGAGTCGCTATCACAACTAAACACTTCGCGATAATATTTCGTATACCGCGTTAAATACTTAGCATTGGAAAAAACTCTTAGATTTTGTATTGAAATAAATATGCTTGAAGCTATGTTATTTAAAATAAAATAATATAATAAACTAGTTACGTAAAAATACTATACCTCGTGGGGAATGGCTAAAAAATTACGGAAAAAAATAACCCGTATTATTAAACTCCACTGAACCTAAGGATTAATTGTAGATCTAATATTATTATTATTATTATGTTATCAGTTATATCAACAAAAAAATATGTACGTGAGAGGTACATTAACACTGAGTCCGCTGGCTGGGGGGGTCTTGGAGCCAGTGCATCGTCTGAGGAGGAGGCTTCGAGGCATTGGTCCGTACGAATTAGAATTACGTGGGAACGTATTAATTCTACGGATGAGTGCAGCTGACGCCACCACAGCTCGAAATCGATTCCTCAGAGCAATGCGGTTGCTCTTAAACGTGGCCAATGTGAGTGTTGTTCATGAGATGTCTCCAGACCCGTTTTTGACACCATACTCATCATTGTCGGATTCTACCAACACTTCATCCTCAGCCGCGTGAAGCGTGTATACATCTCAATGCAAATTGCATAGTTATCCAGGTAAGCATGCATCTTCATAGTTGAAATATTTGCTTTTAAAACGTAACAAATTCTCAAACATATATATTATCTTCCTTTAATTAAAACTCATAATAAATACATCACGTGTTTTTTCACCATTATGAACAAACAAACTAATAATAAAAATAATTACATCAATAATAAATGGCGGGGGAGAGGATAAAATTGTTTATAAAGCAATTCAATTCAAGGGATAAGACAATATTTGAAACTATTCGCTACCACCGCAGGGGGGTTTTAAACAAGGGGACCAACACTCTAATCACCACACGCTAACTTGATGCCTCTGATTTACTTTCTCAAATAAAAAGAACTGAATAAAACTATATTATAGGGTAAAAAATAAGAACAAATAAACTCAACACATATCCATTAAAAAATTTTTATTAAATTATTTTTGTCTCTGCCGACATAGAGCTCTTCTCCTCCATAGTTGAACATCATAATATCTTTCATTGATAATTTTAGGAATGCTGGCAATATCAAACGCCTTCCAACGCCCCGCACTTTGATGTGCCCCACCAACTTCTCCCCATATCTGGTATTTATTTTTTCAATTTTTGTCACCAAAAATTTTTTGCCAATGACCATCTCCTCCTTCTTCAAAAATTCGTTTCCTTTTTGCGCCTCTAGGAGAGTTTGACGGATCTAAAAAAAAATAAAAAACATTAGATATGCAAGTTAAAATAGCTTATAAAAAAAGTATAAAAATACTAACTGAAGGAGCGAGCATGGTTGGTGGAGAAGAAGCGGCTAGTGACCTAAAAAAGAAAGAACTTATTAGAGGAATGACTATCATATGTAAATAGATCTTCAATAACAGAACTACAAAAACTATTTTTTACAGATATGACCAATATTTACCCCATTGACGTGGATGCAGATGGAGAACCCTTCCTATCATTGGAGGCAGAGAAGGAGGCATCTTCATGTGTGGGGAACTCTGCAACGTCGGAGAAGGAGTCGAAAACATCAATGGAGAAATCCGGGACGTTGGAGAAGGAAGCAACAGGATCAGTAGAGGAATCCTGGACGATAGATGAGTCATAGAAGATGGTTCGCACAGCGGTGGCGGACGGTGCGGCAATGGATTGCATGGTGGTAGGTGAGCTGGTTGCGGCAGTTGGAGCGCTGGCTGACGTTGCGATGGCAGTTGGAACGCTGGCTGAAATGGCGGTGACAGTTGGAACGCTGGCTGACGTGGTGGCGACAGTTGGAACGGAGGCAGACGGCATGGTGGTGATTGACAGGGTGACGGTTTCCACGGCGGTAGCTGGCACAGCTGTGGATGGGGTGGAGGCAGCGTTGAAGGTGTCCATTATGTTTCTACGGTCGGCAAAGTCTTGGAGTTGCAGAGACGATCAGTAGAGTGTGACTTACTCAGCCAACGGACCAGGTATTTATACAAGTGACTGTGCCAAAAAAGTGACGTTAACGGAGTGGGGGGACTCGCGAACTTAGTTGGAAGAGAGAGGGAGTTGAGACTCATGAACTTAAGATGAAGAGTCAGAAGAATCGTAAAAAGTATCGTTCGAATTACGCGAATGAACGAGTCTTCGCTTTCTTGCAAGTTTATATTCTTTTCTGTCACTTAGATATCTTTTATAACAATGTGAGTTGAAAGCAAAAGTGTAGGAATGATATGTACGCCATTGTCTGGAACTATGGGATGAATCAGTAGATGGTAAATCAGAAGAAGAAGAAGAAGATGATGATGATCCATGTATAGATCTGTAGTTATGTTCATCAAAATTAATAAAACAATCGGCTCTATTCATTAAACCAAATAGCGGGGCTCGAATGCAGTTTGAACACCAATTGTCCTCATTACGAATTAAATCCACCACCATGTGTACCGATATGACTGTATGATGTGTGTAAATGTACACACTTTTCGGTTCGTGCGGAATTATTTCCGAAACACAAGTTTTACAAAATCGAGGTCTTTCAAAATTATCCATGAAAAAGTAACTAATAATAATGACATGTACAGAATCACCGATATAATTTTCTATATTTAATAAAAAATCTAACGGTCTTACTAAAAGCAGTTGATAAGCACATTTAGATAAGCGAGAGTTAAAATCAAAATCAAAGTTGTCAACTTCTGATTCATAATAACCGTACGAAGCACCCGATAGGTCGTTTAACCACGACTCCCATAAATGCATTCTATTACATTCTATATAATACACCAGGTCCGTTTGAACTGATCGTGGTAGAGTTAATTTGTATATGTCCTTTTTTTCGTCCACACATGCTGAGACTGTTGACAAACAAAGTTGGTAAAGAGAAGGAAAACCGGCTTTGAAATAATAGACATGGCTAGGAATATCTAATGAGGGAGTAGTCATCTCCTCAAACTGAGAACGGCTCAAAGAAGCGAACATATCGAATCTAACAGGTGACGCTATGAGAAAACGCACGCTATTTATACACCCTCCCTCGAGGTCAAATAAAAGTAGTTTTTCCTCAATTACCCTCACTCCCACGATTGGGAAAGGAGAGAAATCCACCTTTCAAAAATTAACCTTTAGCAGGCGGAAAAAAGACACGCCCAAGTGGGAAGGATAAATGAAAGGTTACACATGTTCGAACGCAGAACCTCCAAACTCAAACCAGGTCACAGAGTTGTACTTAAGCAATATTAAAGAAGAAGGACGTCCAATGGAAAGGCGAGTGAAAGGCTTTACCAGCAGGAATCATAACCAACTTAAAACCAGTGTACTTGCTCCGAAGCAATACCATAGTGAAGGGAATGGGGATCCGTCTCATATAAATATCACAAGCGCTACGAGAGAAATTATCAGTTCCAGTCAAACCTCGCGACTTGAACGGACCAGTGTTCCTCCGCAATTTTTACAAACCACATTCTTTTAACGCATCTTTGTTCATCCGTCTGCGTATTTGAGATCGAAAAACAGTAAGTACACATCTTTCCTACTCAACTAGAATATAATCAAGCAGTAGGTCTAGTTTCATAGTTCTAAAGTCTTGATAGTATTATCTCTAATTTTCCAGATAAATACCTCCCCAGTTACACGTAAATCATGTCTTCCATCCCGCAACTATTAGCTGATTACAAGTCCGGTGCATACAACACATTAGATGAATTAGATAGAGCCATAAGGAGCATACACGAACGCATAGTTTTCAATAACGACACGATTGATGATATTGAAACTTTTTCCAATATGAAAGATAGATTATACGAGTTGAAAAGAAAACATTTTTGCAATTACTGCGAAATCTTTTATAGCATCGATGAGGCTTTACCTCACGAGAATACAAACGAACATAGACGTAATGTAACTGTACAACTGGGAATGGGTTTCAATGAAATTCGATCTGCAATTAGATCCAGAGTGAAAACCTATTGGATTACACCAGAGGGTGGCATTAGTGATGTTATTTCTTTTTTGGATGAGATTAAGCTACAAACGAGTGAAAAGTTAACTGAATCAGTGAATCAGAATAACTCCATTAAATTTAACCTAGTTTTAATTTGTCAGTTTAAGAAGGGAGAGGGAGAGCTTATGGAAACGACATTTAAAACTCAAAATCGCGTCATGCTCTTGTCGGATAATATCGAGGAGAGTATTGATGAAGCCTTTTCAAAATTACTTAAGGAAAAATCCGAGTTTCAGGCCAAAGGATCCGGTTGGACGTTAGATCATGTAATAGGAATGGAATTGCGCATAAACAAGTACATTCCATTGAGAGGCTCAAGTTTCATTCCACTTCCAGCAAAAATTAAAAATACCCTTTCTGTGATTAACGTTAAAAACGATGATCAGCTCTGCTTCAAATATGCCATTTGGGCAAAAAACATCGTCAATAAACCTCAACGCGTCGACTTGTACAACTGTGCTGAGTTTCGTTATGCTTACGATTGGGATTGTATATCATACCCCGCTCAACTAAAGGACATTCCAAAGTTTGAACGATTCAATAGTATTTCAATAAACGTTTTCGGATTGGATGATAAAAATAACGTGTATCCTTTGAAAATTGTGAACAGAGAGCTTAACGATCACCGCGACTTGCTATACATAACTAACAAAGAAACTGCTCATTATTGTTGGATCAAAAATTTCAATAAATTGCTCAAATCTCAAATAACAAAACATCGCAACAGAATATTCATTTGCAAACGATGCTTCACACATTACCATGATGAAGCAAAACTTGAGGCTCACAAAGAGTTGTGTAGGGGGACTGGTGAACCCACAAAAATTGTTATGCCTAGCGAAGAAGATAAAATCATTGAATTTACCCATATTAACAATTTATTTAGAGTGCCGTATGTAATTTACGCGGACTTCGAATGCCTCCTTGAGAATATTTCAACTTGCGAACCAAATTCACATGCTCCTTTCACACACAAGATTCAAAAACACACTCCATTTAGCTTTTGTTACATAATGATTACACCTAATGGATGTTTGGAACCGAAATTATATAGAGGGCAAGACGCGACGCGAGTTTTCATCGAATGCATGAGAGAGGAAGCGCAAAAAGTATTTTCTCTTTACAAAAATACAATTCCAATGGCACACCTGACTGCCGAAGAGGAAACGGAGTTTGCAAATGCTATTGTTTGCCACATTTGTGAGAAAGAGTTGGGTAATGAGAGAGTAAGGGACCATGACCACTTGACGGGCAAATATCGTGGTCCAGCACACTCTGATTGTAATAGGAAATATAGAATGCCAAAATTTCTGCCCGTATTTTTGCATAATCTCTCATCCTATGATGGACATTTTATTGTTCGTGAATTAAATTACGACGAGAGACGAATATTTGTTTTACCAAATTCAGAAGAAAAGTATATTTCTTTCGGCAAATCAATCGAAGAAAATTTTAGCATGAGATTTCTCGACACCTACCGCTTTATGGCTGCACCTCTGGCCTCACTGGTGGCACATTTGAAAGACTTTAAATTTACACAGAAAATATTTGGTGAAAAAACACATTTGGTCGCACGAAAGGGAGTGTATCCCTACGATTACACCGATTCGATGAATAAACTCGATGAAACTGTGCTCCCGGGAAAGGAAAAATTTTACAATCATCTAACAGATGATGAAATTTCCGACACTGATTATGCGCATGCATGCAATGTTTGGGAAGCTTTCAACTGCAACACTTTGGGCGATTACAGCGATGTTTATCTAAAAAGTGACGTCACTCTTCTCGCTGATGTTTTTGAGAACTTTCGTGATATGTGTTTCAGCGCGTACAAACTCGATCCTGCGTGGTACTATACCGCTCCGGGATTGACTTTTGACGCAATGCTAAAACAGACACGTATTAAGCTTGAGCTTTTAACAGACTATGATATGTTACTGATGATAGAGAAAGGTATTCGAGGAGGAATATCTCAATGTTGCAAGCGATATTGTGAAGGTAACAATAAATACATGGAGGTACATGATACTAAAAAAGAGACTAACTACTTGACCTATTTGGACGCAAATAATTTGTATGGCTGGGCCCTATCAAGACCACTGCCATGTTCAAATTTCAAATGGCTTTCACTTGATGAAATTCAAAACATAGACGTTAAAAATATTTCAGATTTTAGTGAAACGGGATATATTCTTGAGGTTGACCTCGACTATCCACGAAACCTTCACGATAAGCATTCAGATTTTCCACTTTGCTCAGAAAATAAAGTCCCACCTAACGGTAAACATGTCAAGTTACTAACTACACTCGAAAATAAAACAAAATATGTAATACATTACGTAAATTTGAAGCAGGCTCTTTCCCTAGGTCTTGTTCTGCAAAAGGTGCACAGAGTCATTAAGTTTAATCAATCTCCATGGATAAAGCCATACATTGACCTTAATACTAACCGTAGAAAATTAGCAACAAATGAATTTGAAAAGGATTTCTGGAAATTCTTAAGTAATTCCTTATTCGGAAGAACGTTAATGGACGTACGCAAACACATTAATATGGAATTAGTATCTAGCGAAAAAAGATTGCAGAAATTAATCAATAAAACTCAATTTTTGGATAGGACAATTTTTCATGAGTCACTCGTCGGAGTTCATTTAAGAAAAACCAGCATCAAAATGAAAATTCCCATTTACATTGGTTTTTGTGTTCTAGACCTTAGCAAAACGTTAATGTATGATTTTCACTATCGAACAATGCTACCCAAATACAACAACAAAATTTCCCTTGCTTACAGCGACACAGATAGTTTTATCTATGACATAAAAACTGTCGATTTTTACAGTGATATGCTGAAAAACCTTGATGTATTCGACACGTCAAATTACTCAAAAGATCACCCTTGCTATTCTGACGAAAACAAGAAAGTGTTAGGAAAATTTAAAGATGAATGTGATGGACGAATCATGACTCATTTCGTTGGATTGCGAAGTAAGCTGTACTCGTATAAGGTGCACGGGAGTAAAGGAAAAAAGAAGGCTAAGGGAATATCAAAAGTTGTTATTGCCAAAAGCATCAATTTTGATGATTATATACATTGTCTAGAGGAAAATTCTACAGAATTTCGTAAAATGAGAGAGATTCGTAGTAAATTGCATCGAATTTATACAATGGAAATAAACAAAGTCACTCTCACCGCTAGCGATGATAAAAGATACATCTGTGAGGATGGTGTCAATACTCTTGCTTGGGGGCATTATAGAATTCCTCAAAAACGTACACATGATGAGGCGTTTGGTAACACTTGAAATTGATAGAACTAGTTTAAATATGATAAAAGCATTTTTGTGTTACTTATAACATCATCATGTGTAATTTTTTTACTTTTTATTTTCAGTAATAACACACACGCTCACAATGAATGGTAATAATCCAAAAACCTTGTATCATCTCTGCATCGAATATATTTGTAATAATATATTCGATGTAGCATATAAAAGGATAATGGAGAGTGACGAACCTATCGTGCGTCATCGCATTAAACCGAATGTTCAATGTCAAATTGAAACGGTAATGTGCGATGACGTATATCAGAGTTTACCAAACGAGGTATATTTCGATTTAGAGGACGTCGCTCTAAGAAATTTTCGATATTAATCAATATTTTGACTTTTTTTTTTTTTTTTCTTCGTAAAAGTTTTATAAATGATAAAAAGTAATAAAAAATTTCCAGTGTTAATCATGACGTTAACATGGAAACATCCTTTTACATGCATTTGTGCAGGTCCGTCAGGATGTGGGAAGACCACATTCGTAACAAGGTTTTTAGAGAACTTGAACTATATGTTAGATAGTCCCATACGTAAGATAATATGGTGCTGTGCTCCAGGAAGTGAGCCTAAAATTCGATTACCTGTTCACTTTTTCTCCGAAATACCACCTTTTGAAGAATTTGGTGGCAATCCAACATTATACATAATCGATGACTTGATGAGCGAGGGAGCCTACAGCAAAGATGTGTGTAAATTATTCACCAGAGGTTCACATCACTTTAACATTTCAGTGTTTTTGATCACGCAGAATATTTTCTATCAGAGCCCACAATCGAGAAATATATCATTGAATACAAAGTATATTGTCGCGTTCAAAAACCCCAGAGATAAGTTACAATTTGGTCATTTAGCTAGGCAGGTCTATCCGGAAAAATCGGGGGAATTGGAGAGGGTATATAAGCAAGTTACGCAAGAACCATTCGGTTATTTGGTTCTAGATCTTGGTCAGGACACGGACGACAGATTCCGCTTTAGAACCAAAATTTTTCCCCAAGACGGGGCCACTGTCATTTACATGCCCCAACGCGATGAAAAGATTGAAGAACAATAAACACTTGCTCCACGTCCTAAAGTCTGCAAAGCCTAAATTACGCCTTGCCATATTGAATAGCTCGGACGAGGAGTTGATTAAAACAATTTGCGATTGTTGCCTCAATACTCTAAACGGAAATCATAAGATTGATAAGCGATTGAAACGAAAATTATCCAAGCATCGTAACACACTGAGAAAGTTGGTTGAACGGGGGACGAGTGTAAAAAGAAAACGAGCGCTTCTCGTACAAAAAGGTGGCTTTTTGCCATTACTACTGGGTTCAATTTTAAGCGGTGTGATAGGTAGCCTGCTGGGAAAATGAGTTTGCATAAAATGCTCGTAGTGAGTCCCGAAGTCTTTGATCGAAGTCGTGCAAAGGCTAGGCTGAGTAAATTGGATAAGGAAATGAAACTTGTGTTAGCGAGTAAAAGGCTCAAGGATATTGACAAGTGGCATTTGTATAAAAGGATACTCGATAAATATCTCGACTCAGTGTCAGACTTTAAATCTCCCGTACACGTTCCAATAGTGAAACACACACCACCAACACAAGTAGTTGAGGGTAGCAATGCAATGAGAAGGCGGTTAGACGAAATTAAGAGGACAAATTCAGAGTTGGATTCAACATGGGCGCGAATAAAGGAACAAATCGAGAGCGATTCTCCACCGAAAAAAATGAAGCGGATAATAGCAACTCCAAGAGAGCCAAGCACACCTCCAAGGGAGCCAAGCACACCTCCAAGGGCGCAAAGAATATCTCCAAGGGAGCCACGATGGACATCTCCGAGAGTAATTCCAAGGCGATCCAAACGAAAAAGGGTACCAAAAATATTCGGGACAGATTGGGACACGACGTAATAGCTAGCGTGTACAACAATCCCGCACATCCTGCTGGTTTTTCCACAGAACGTAAATTAAATAAAGCAACTGGGATCCCGATAAAAACAATTCGCGAGTGGTTGGAATCTCAAGAAGCGTACACGCGTCACAAACCGGCGAGAAAAAAGTTTGTTAGAAACCGTTACGAAGTAAACTACATAGATGAGTGTTGGCAATGTGATTTAAATGATTTGAGAAGTTTGAGAAAATACAACAATGGGTTCTGTTACATTTTAACCGTAATAGACATATTTTCCCGCTATGCGTGGGCAAGTCCTCTCAAGTCAAAAAGACCAGAGGAAATTATAGAAGCATTTAAGGTCATATTTCGCAAACGCAAACCATTGAAGATTCAGAGCGATAAGGGAGGGGAATTCGTTAATAGTAAGTTTAAAAGTTTTCTCTCGAATCAAGGAGTAAAGTTTTACACTACTAATAATCCCGAAATTAAGGCTAGCCTCGTGGAACGCTTCAATAGAACTCTCAAGACAAAAATGTATAAATATTTTACAAAATACGCTACTTATAAATATATCGATGTACTTCAGAAACTCATTAGCTCATATAACCATAGCAGTCACTCACGTATCGGGGTAGCTCCATCTCAAGTGAATGCAAAAAATGCATTTATGATTGTCAGTCGGAGAAAAAGCTTAAGAAAGGAGAATGTAAAATTCAATAAGGGTGATTACGTGAGAATCAGCAAAGAGAGGCTTCCGTTCACCAAAGGATACACACCAAATTATACTAAGGAGATATTTCAAGTTTCAAACATTGATCGAGCAAAACCAATACCAGCGTATGAATTGAAAGATTTGAACGGGGAGGATATAAAAGGAGGTTTCTATGCAGAGGAATTAGTAAAAGTCAACGTGTCTCCCGACACGGAGTACAGGATTGAGAAAATTTTGAGACGTCGGGGGAGTGGTTCTAATTTAGAGTACTTTATCAAGTGGGACGGATACCCATCGTCTTTTAACTCGTGGATTCGTGCTTCTTCCGTTCATAAGGTATGAATGAATTTTATCTCACACTCCCCAGCGACAGCTCGAGGGATTTTTTCCCGAGAAATACGATAGCTCATTATCGTACAAAGTTGAGTCATCGCATCGATTTAGACAATAATGAGTGGTATGTCGGTCTTGCTGAGATTTCCATTCCATCTATTGAGGTAAATAAAGCCCCCGAAGATACACCTGCTGAAATTTCTATTCCTCCTATTGAGGTAAAAAAAGCTCCCGAAGACACACCTACCGTTATCGATAACTTTACCCCAGCTTCTCGCGGAGCAGACGAATTGACTCCTAAGGATAATAGGACCCGGACTGAAGAGGGATTAGTTCGAGGGGATAATGAAGTTATAAATGTGAAACTTCAAAATGATTCATACTTTACAATTCCCATTGGTTCTTATGACAGCATTGCGGTGGCATTTGCAAGACCATATATTACCTCCAGCGCACGAAAACAAACTTACATTTCAAATGAAGTAATGCGCTATATAGATAGATTGAGTGTAAGGATTAATCAGGTTGGAGTTGATGAACGCATATTACCACGGTCTGTGCTAATTTCAGCGAGCGGAGTAAAATACTCTTTGTCTCCAGGAACGTATGAATCGTTTACCAGCTTATTCAATAAAACTTTGTCGGGCTTTAGTGGAAAAGGCAAAGAAAAGATAAAAAATGACCTATTGTTATTATCAGCTGTTCTTATTAGATTATCTTTTAAAGATTCAACGTTGACAGATGATGAGCTAGCTGAAATCGTTGATGGGGCAAGAGCAGAGATTAGCGCTAAGGATAATATAGGAAAAAGAGAAAAAAGAGGTATTACAAACTCCTCAAAAAATCTTTACGTTTACACAGATATAGTGAAACCTCAACTAGTCGGAGACACTGTGAGTCGTTGCATCCGCATCTTGAATTCGAAAATTGGAGAATATCAAACATTCAACCCTATTTACTATTACCCCGTCGAGAAAAACAATATCGAGAGTGTGGAAATTCTATTGAGTGATAAACTCGGAGAAGCGATTTCTTTTCATAGTGGGGAGCAAAGCTCTATAGTGGTGTTACACTTTATAAAAAAGAATTGATTTACATTAGTGCGTCATTTTACGACGAGATGGCACCGACGATGGATCGATATTACAGCTATTATTCCAAGCAGGTGGGGGGAGAGATTGGACCTTTGTATAGAGCCTCTTTTAGGGTGCAAAAGGGGAGGGGTATCGGGAGTTTCCTCGCTGGTCTCTGGCGATTCGCGAAACCTTTGCTTTTTAGTGGGCTTAAGACTGTTGGTAAGGAAGCCGCAAGCGCTGGGGCAGCAGCTCTCGGAGACCTTGGAACGAAACCGGTTAAGGAGATACTGCGCAGTAGAATAAACGAGGCTGGTCAGAACTTGAAACGAAAGGCTGAGGAAAAGATAAAAGGCATGTCTGGAGGCGGGTTGAGAATCGCGAAACGTCCAAGGCTTAATAAAATAAAACATAGCGGTGGACGTAAAAAGCAACAGTCATCGAGAAGGCGAGGAGGAAAGAAGGTCGCTGGAGGAGGAGATATCTTTTCACGATAATGGCTGAGCACATGCTGTCTTCGTTGGATTTATTTCAACCCAATCCTCCCGTCCAAAATAACATCTTAGCAAAAAGACTCGTATCCTATAAGCCCATTTCTTCGCTAGATAATCGGTCTGTCATAGAATTCCTTATCAAAGACTCTGGGGATGCGTACAAGGATTTGAATAGCATATATCTAAGACTTAAAGTGAAACTTTGTAAAAAAGACGGGAATGATTACGCTAGTTCTGACACGAATCAGCCAGGAGTAGTTAACAATATTTTGCACTCTCTCTTCGAACAGTGTAACGTTTATTTCAATGGGACGTTGGTCACTCCGTCGGAGGATAATTACCATTATAGGAGCTACTTGGAAAATTCTTTGAATTATGGTACTGATGCGAGCAGAACACATTTGCGAAATGTGGGTTGGGAACTGGATACGGGGGATGACATCAATAAGACAGATGCCTCAAATGCAGGTTTTAGCAAGCGTAAGGAGTGGTTCAATAATAGTGCCGAGGTAGAGTTGTATGGTAAATTGCATGTTGATGTATTCAATCAATCCGAACTGATGCTGGATCGAGTGGATATCGGTATAAGACTATTGTTATCTAATCATGCTTTCTATCTTATGGGCGGAGATGGGCTATTGAAGATTTTAGACGCAACTTTATACGTTCAACATTTCGATATCAACCCATCCATTTTAGTTGCACACAATAAAATTTTAGCCAGTAATAATGCGAAATATCACTACAAACGTACCGAGTTGAAAACTTTTACCGTTCCTTCCGGTGGGCGAACTTTGAGCCTCGACAATGCAATCGTGGGTCGAATACCTAATACAATTATTTTTGCAATGGTGGATAATGAAGCTTACGCTGGAGGTTTGAATAAGAATCCATTTGCTCTCTCTCACTATTCGCTCGAGAATTTTTCCCTCTTTGTGAACGGTGTGCAAATTCCTTCCGAGGGATTACAATGCAATTTTTCAAGTAAAAAGTATTGGGCACGTGCGTATGATACGATATTTTCAGGCAGTGGTATTAAGCATTACAATAGAGGTAATCAAATCACTTACGACATGTTTGGACACGGTTATTTTATGCTAATTTTTGATTTAACACCTGATGATTCTGGAAACGAGAATTATATAAGTCTTGGAGATAGAGGAGTTGTGAGAATAGAAGCGAGGTTTGAGAATGAATTATCGAGAACGGTCACGTGTTTACTTTTCTCAGAGTATGATGCAACATTGGAAATTGATAAAAACAGAAACATTATCACAAACTTTTAGTCATGGATGGAATTCAAATCAACAGGTTACTAAGACCACTCAATATATTCCGTGGAGTTTACGCATCCGATAGGTTACCGAAATCACCACGAAATGGAGTTTACATAATAAATTTAGATCCATCTACATTGCCGGGTTCACACTGGGTTGCAGTCTGTTTACACAGTCATTTGGCCGAATATTTTGATTCGTACGGTCTACCTCCTTTTATCCCAAACATTTTAAAATTTTTAAAACCATTCTCAGTCACTCACAATCACATTCAAATCCAAAGCTTTCGTTCGGATATTTGCGGTGAATATTGTTGTCTCTATACTGCTAGTAAATCTTTAGGTCAAACACTACACAAATTCCTTAGACACTTTCATCACACCACCCCTCATCTCAACGACTGTCGAGTCCTGAAGCTGTTTCGACAGACCTTCAACCAGCTGAGGTGGACCAAATGTCATCCCAGGGCTCAGCGGTGCTGTTCCCGAATAAATACGATGAGCAGAAGGAGGAGGTGATTATTTGAGAAGAAGCAGTCACAGAATGCAGATCGTGGTATCCATAACTTTCAACCAAGGAGGGGTGACGGAGCTTGCAGCAGTTGATGTTGATTCAAGCCGTCTATTTTGGGGCAGTTTCAAGAAACATGGAAAGCTCATGGCTGGAGGAAAGAAACTTCGTTTTGCAGACCCCCTACAACGTGATGAGACTTCTTTTAACGAGGGATTCATTTCTCACGTGGAACTTTCATCCACCTTGGAAGCTTTGACTGAGGGTGCAATGGCGCTCTATGCATACACTGAAGCAGAGTGTGAATTCCTGACCGATCTCACGGGACGTACTTTCATCTCTCTCGAGAAAGAATTACACTGTCCTCCTCCCGAAAAATGCTCCTTTCCTGCCTATTCCTGCCTCAATCCTTGTCACAAGTTGCGCAATAGTACCTGCGCATTGAGAGACGCACATTCATTAGCGCAATGGTTTCAGTACAACCGTCTCAAGGCGGAAGTTGATCCATGCTCTGATGACTGTTCCCCCACCCCTCCCCCATCGTCATCCTCCTCCTCTTAAGCAGTTTCATTGCTTGTCATACATCAGTCGTCATGCAGACGTCGGAGACATCAGGACCTTCACCGGTGAAAAGAAAGAGACCCGTTGAACAACCCATTCAAGTTTCATTCCTTAACCTTAAAAATTTAGTGCTTCAAACTGTGTATTACTTGAACAGTGCAAAGACAAAAAGTGTGTGTATTGGATACGATCCCAGCAGTGACTTTGAATCAGTCGTGCAATTTAATCAAGTTGGAAAGAAAAGTGTGATTGTTTCACAAAGCGAGTGGAAAAGTATCTTGAACTGTGAAAAGGATGTTGCTTTGTTCTTTTACAAAGGAGAAAAGCATTTTTTAACTTCCTGTTTGGCGTATGCAAATTACTTTGGGAAGACGCATTTGGTTATTAAAAAGACTTTTAACTTAAAGGAAGATGAGTGGTTTGCATTTGTGAAACTCTTCAAGCTGATAGATCTTTTCCTCCAGAGATTGTCGGTTGGTCGTGACAAAGTGAGACATTTTCTCGCCTCTAAACTAGCAAAGAACATCACAGATTGTGATTTTGAACGACTTGAATTAGAGATGGCACTCATAACGTATGGTTTGGCTGATAATCAAAAGTTGTCAGCTTGAGTGTGAGTGAAAGGCTTTTTAACCTCTGGCACGAATGAGAGTTCTGTAAGTTAGAGAGTCTTGATGTAAGTTCAACCCCTGGCATTGGGCGTAAAAACCTTCTAATTTGAACATACATCGCGATGAGCGCCATTATCGAATTTCAAGGATTCTCGGACAGCAAAGGAGATTTTATTGTGAAGGAGTTGGCAATCATTGCTGTACAGAATAAATGTTGTAATACGTGGTTATTTAAATTACCACCGAGACTGCTTTCTACAAAAGAGACATACTGGCTGAGAAATAACTATCACGGCTTGACTGAATATTCTGGAGACGTGGATTATCACGATTTGGAGAGCATACTGTACAACTATACAAAGCAGTACAAAATACTATTCACCAAGGGTGCGCAAAAGGCGTCTTACTTAACCAGTTTTCTTCCCAAGGGAATTTGTGTGGTCAATCTGGAACTTTATGGTTGTCCCTCGTTAAAAAGATTAACTACGAATGAGGGATGTTTAATTGAAATGCATATGGATGGAAATCAGCAGTGTGCTAGAAAGAATTGTTTTAAGCTGGCTGATTGGTGTGAAAAAAATAAAGTATGTTAGATTTTATAGTAAATTGTATTGTCCCGTTTCTTTTCTTGGTCACGTTTTCTTTAATCATTTACAATTTTGTGCAAATGAGAAGGTACGATTGCATTGTGGGATATTTACTAGAGTATGATTACTTAAATGAGAGTGCTGGAGGATTGTCAGCGCTCAGACATGCTGTTCAACTATTTCAAGAACAATATAACATTAGTGGAGGTGGTGATATGAACTATGAAACTGTGAATATGGTGAATAATATAACCAACTCATCCGTGTGTGGATGATTATGTAAAATTTATTGTAATAAATATCTATTTATTTTTACCTTGGTCTTTTATTTTTTGAAGGATAAATCACAACAACAATTTAAATAGTAAGTTTTTTTTTTATTCAATAAATATCCACATCTTTCTCAAGTTTAAGTATAAACTTCATAACATGCAGACGAGTACCTATAATAGCGTCCGTGGTACCGTATCTCACTTTTGATTGTATATGGTCCGTGTAACACACAGGTTTTGCACCATCAACACAATCACTTTGAATCATTCCTCCTCCTCCCTTTGCCTTTAAATGGAATTGAGGTTGGTAGCACTCGTGCACATCCAACCAGATGATCGGGCGCTGCTCTTCCGCCAGGCGTCGCTTCCCCGGATCGGTAATGTTATCCTGACTGGTTACATTAAATCTCTCCACGATCGCCCCTGCTTCATTTCGGAAGCCGGAGAAAGTCACCTTCTGTCCAACCACTTCAATTTTCTTGTTCTGATGTCGGAATACACAACAGTACTCCGCGTTAAAAAGTACCGTGAGCACAAAATCTGTGCCCCGATGAGGGATGTAGATGATGTAAGTATCCGAATCTGACTGCCTCTCCACCACGAGCTCAGTACCCTCAAGGTAAGCCTCGGGATGTCTATGCAGAGCGGCTGTTCTGGTGTTCATGGTGACGACGAATGAGCTCGCATCCTCCTGTACTCGCTTATATATGGTAGGTTCCCCACACCACTTGAACCTTGATTGGTTCGTCGACTTCGTCGGGGTGGGTTGGGCGGAACCTCCCGTCCCACTTTAACCTTGACGAGTTCGTCGATTTTGTGGGGGTGGGTTGGGCGGAGAGTCTAGACGTTCAAGGTTATGGAGGAGGGATTGTCGACGCTTCCAGACAGCCTTGGAGCTATTTTGACCCAAACGGAACATCGTATAAGCTGGTGAGTACTTAGTAAAAAATATTTTGGCCTGAAAACCTCATTTGTATACTACTTACATTAACACGCACGAGTTAATGGGTGAACGCATGAACGAATTCGGTCGAAATGAACGGAACATGTACGAATGAATGAACCAAATAATAACAGATTCTATTTTCTATAGATGCATTCGCTTAAGTATTTTACTCGGTGAATTTTATTTATGGGATAACCTCCCATAAATTGAATGAAAATCAACGTAAAAAATGGGGTGACTCATTGACATTTACCTACATGCACCATTTATTAGTTTAATCATCTTATCAATGTATTCCCTATAAGTGATGTAAATAACGATAATGATATAATATTTATTCAAACTATCGGATTCTTGCAATATATGTTTCATGCATCTACTTAAAAAATCCTTTCTAATGCTGTATTTATTCTTTGGTATGATTTTGCAGTGACACTGTACCAATCGTTTTCCTAGGAATTGATCCTGGTATTCGTCTGGGCTGCTGCCAAATATATGAGAAATAAGCAAGGATGGTGTCGGCATTTGGTACGAATATGGCTTCGGAGCAGAAATTCTCGGGAAATAACTGTAAACACGTGAGTAAAAAAATGGAATTTTTATTTTAATTTAAGTGAAATTGCAATCTACACAGGGGTGCCAACTCCCCCAACCCCTTGGCTGTACTTCGGCTTACCCTCACTGACGATCAAATCCTGCGAAAACAGATACGACTAACCACGGATGTAAGGGGGGTAACAGGGTTCATAACCCCCCAAATTTTATCTAAAACAATTTATAATTATTGGTCCAACAATTTTTGTATCCTTGTAAAGAAGTACTGAGAGTTTTTATAGAGGGAGTTAGTTGGATATTACGAACGCCAACATACTACGGTAGATAAGATTATGAAAATAAAATATGAGAAATAGACTGTGTAGGACACATTGATTCAGAATGTCGGTTTTTCCACGATAGATAAGACGAGACTATAAAGGCAGCGTTAGGAATTACTTAGAAAAAGCGTTAGTACACATCTTGTGTAGCCTAATAACTTAACTCGGGGTTGCTGCCAAAATCCAATATGACCGTACTTTTCGACTTTCAAATGCCTTTTTCCTTCAAACCCGGGCGTATACGGACAAAACCCTTCGACATCATTCGTACCTAAGTGTCTACTAACAAATAAAAATGGTTTCATTTTCTTTCTTGACATTACTTACGTAAAGTCTCCTTTTCAGGAAAAATACGTCATTTTTTAAATCGTTCGTTCATCTGCAATCGCTTTCTCTCGCTGTTGGGTGGTTTGGGTCCCCCAAATACTCTCCCCCCGAAAAAGGCCTCTCGCCTTTTCCGGCCACTCTTAATGATATCGTTAAGAAATAGCGCCCCCGGCTTAGCACGAGCCACCAACCTTTGGGTTAACAGCCGAACGCGCCAGCCGATTTCGCCACGGAGGCGATGTGGGAAGATGATTTCTATTGATCTAAGGATTTGTGTAGGTGATACCTAACTTTCACTTGATTAAAATTAGATAGAGGATATAGTGATTCTACAAATTTTAGAAGGGGTGGAACCATGATTTTTTTCGTATTCCGGTTCGTTCACACCAAACATTATTATGAATCAGTCAATCAGAGGTGGGCAGTGGGTTTTATAGTATAAATATGCTACACCTTGGCGATAAATAATTCTAAATACCTACACTCAGTGTGACTTATATACCCAATTAAATTTTATTCCCACAAGCAAAAGAATAAATAAATATAATATAATTAGTTTCTAAATATGAAAATTATCCTTACTTGATTTTTCCTTGCAATTGGAGCCGTTAGACGCTTTCCACCAGAAAGAAGCCAAATCGTAAGATCCGAAAATCGTAACTTAGTTGTGAACACAACAAGCTACACAATACAACACAATCACCACAAGTTGCTTCCACAAGTACACCATCGAACACACTTGACACTATACGCACCATGCGCTCAACCAGTGATTTCCAAATTCGGATTATTTTATTAATCAACATTCACCAATACACTTATTCACTTTGCACCACGAAAGACTAACATCTTAGATAAGTGTAAAACACTTCCTTCATGTTGTCAGAACACGGGAATAATTTCTTCACTAGACAGAAAAGGCAAACTCGGGAATAAAATTCGACACTCTCGTCACACGGTTACCCAGCAACTGAACGATATTCAGAGTCGCTTCGCATAGTCGATGCGATATTTTTTCTCCACCCTCAACTCTGAATTGAGTCATCCCAATGCCTTATAGACACGATTCCTTCCTACGGTTAGTACGTGACACAGGTCACTGCATTTTAAGCAAACATTGAAGAAAATGCGGCCAGCCGAACGGCAGTAGTTCGCCATGTTCACAGCGAGAGTGAATGATATTAGCCATCATTCACGATGACTCCGTACGGGATCTAAATTTATTCTTTGGGCATGGGTAATGCTAATCTACGCTCCTCAGTGATTGTAGTCTAATCTAGGGTTAACATTTATCTCTCGCTCAATAAATTTTCGAAATATCAACGCTTAATACTTGGAAATAATAGTGAATAACGAAATTAATAGTATTCCTCATTCCCATAAGAGCCACTCCTGCAGATTTAGATGCGCATACCTATAATTTTCTCATAAACAAACACAAATTAGAAATCGCAGGCGCACTGCCGCCTTCACGAAGAGAAAAAAAAACACTATATGAATTTTCTGCGACAACACACCGAGCTGAACAACAGAGGTTATTCACGACGTCTTCGTATTTGGAATTCAGAGAAATCTTTCCCTTTGATCGCATCACCAAATAGGTTTTTAAAGGGGCTGAATGTGTTAGTGCACCCCATGGGAGACTGATTTTTATCAATCGATTGATTCACTAACCATAAAAACCTTCATCAATTTAATCACCGTGCATCCTTCAGTAACAGTAGATTTTTTTTAGATTCTGCTGAGAGGATAGATGTGGGAATAGGGTGGTTACCTATTATTTTTTTATTACCTGAATTGAAAGATTATTACTCCTGGAGTACGTATTTCACGCATTTAGATATTTAAATGACGATATATATTTTTCGCGATTAAATGAAAAGTGAAAATTTTCACCCGCGCGAAAACGCGACGGATAAGTTTGAATGCTGGGAAAACCCCGTGTTACGTCATTCTGGTTCCCGCTGTCGCTGTGTGAGTTGACCTTGGGGTGATGCTATGAGCGCTGATACGATGCAGGATGCTAGCAGGTAGAGCTTGGCTTAAATAAGAATTGTTTATACCTTATCAAACTCTCCGACCATAGGTAATTTGAATAGGTGATTTTTAAGAGACGTTTCCCTGAGCTCTGTGCCTCATGCATGCATTGGTAATCTCAGATGATGTAAAACACCTTACGACTCGTATAGAATCTAGATACCTATGACCTCACGTGGAGTGGCATCGCATGGGCGCCAATCTGGCCTTTTTCAAATGAGGATAAAATTGACCATTTACATTCGTCTAAAATTGGATACCCAATACCAAATAATTTTTTTATATTATGAAAACCCTAATGGTGGGTAACGAATAGCAATCAATGCCTTTCGTTTCTTTGATGAAGGAAACTACCCTATTGTTGCTTGCAAGGGCGCCGACTTATAAAAAATATTGGGAGGTCCCATATCGGGGGTCTTGCCCCGGAAAGAGGTTGAATTCAAAGTGTGTATCAGCACCGTAACACTATCATAATTCACACCACTTGTTTTCAGTTAACCTGCTTTCTACCTTATAATTATTTGTTTTCACATATTGTTGAATGTATTTTAAAAGGTAACTATCTTCAAACATGGGAAATAAAAAATACCAATATATTTTTGTGATTTCACAAAGCATAATATAACTTCATTGTTATCTTGAATTATTCAGGGAGCTCCGCCACCCCCAAACGAAACTTTGAGGGGGCTCGAGCCCCCTCGGGCCCCATGGAGTCGGCGCCACTGGTTGCTTGCATGTGCATGTGCATAGCCTTTTTGTATAATTAAAGGCTTAGATTGCCTGAACAATTGAGTACTGATATCTAAATCTACATCTGCATAATACCCTGCGGGCCACCTCTAGGGTGTTTGGCAGGGGGTGATCAATCACCAGCATGCAGCATGCAATTGGATGCAACATGCACACCACACGGTCCAATAAAAGTCACGCATACTAACAAATACGCTACCACTTCACCAATTTCGGTGAAGCGAAGAGAGTGGTTTCCCTGCCCTAATGCGTAAAACTCATACACCCCTTGCTTAGCCTGGAAGGATCTCTATCATATATACGAACGAACCTACCAACCGAGTTAAATCACTGTTTGAATGATGGGCACACATTTTGTTAATTAAATCCAATTCTATTTCATTTTGAATACACAAATAGAGAGGAACACAATAAGAAGCATGCATCACGAGATCCATCCGTTCTAAACGGTTTCGTTTTCAATCACGAGTTGAATACGAAAAGTTTATGCACATTCATTTCGGCATTGATACTCTTTTAGATACAGCAACCTCTAGGAAAACAAGTTTCAAACAATTTTGGGTACTTATACTTGCACGTTTTCTCGAATCAAAAGGGAAATATTATTAACGCTTATATCTATGAATCGATTTTGGATTTTAGACGATCTCATCATTATAAGAACTAATGCGAAATCATGCGTTCACGGCATGAAACTCACTGGGTTTAAGAAAATATTATTCATAATTATCGTCATCACCCTCCATTCTACATCTACGTCTACATAATAATCTATTTCAGAGCGACATAGAGAACCGTATGATATTTCCAGGTCCGAAAGAAACGATAATTTAAGAATGATATTTAGCTGAACGGATATATATATGGGAATTCATTTTTTCCTCTTAGCAATAGGCATAGCAACGGGTGATTCGTGTGTTGACAATAAGTGCTATCAAGTGATAAATAAAAACATTGCGCAATTGCGTTTCAATTGACCAAGCCGAACTAAAAGAAAACTATAAACAAAGCGTATACTGAAATTACGATGCTATAATCAAATGTCATTAATAATCCTAGTCGTAATTTCGATGGAGTGCTTCTATTTTCATATGAACGGGTTGGTAGCCAAGGGGTACAAGTGATTTCTCTTTTCTACAGAGTGTTAGGAACAGAAATAAGGTATAGAAAACAAACGAGATCAATAGGATGTTTAGTAGTGCATTTGATTTTCCACTCGATGTCAGTATAGAACAGAGACTCGCTCGTTTCCCTTGGCAACCAGGATTTTGTGTATTAATCTAAGAATTAACTTTACCTAACTCTGATGAGGAAGAAATCACTTGTACCCCTTCGCTTCCAACCCACTATTATCTGATCGGCTCGTGTCTTAACACCCCCTGCCACACGCCTTTTTGCGGCGGCTAATTCCGTGGTAGTATGTAGCGGTATTGACTGATATCTCCTATGATAGGTTTTTTAAGGGACATTGAATGTGATTGCTCATCGACCTATCACTTTCTGACTCATCATTCGGTCATTCACATCGACTGCAGTTTTTTTAAAATCGCTTATTCACTCTGTTTTTGAATTTAGCCCTGTCATTCAATTTATAGCCAATCAAAGAGGTGTTACGGCCCGGTGAGTAGCCGTGCCTTCTGATTGGTTGAAGGACCGTGCCAGCGATGGGATAAGGGGCGTGCCCAATGAAGGGATAAGGGATGGGATTGCCATCCCTATGGAGCATAGGCGGAAAATGGTGATATAAGTGAAACGGTCATTTTTCCACTATCATTGATGCGATCATCGGAGCGACCATTTCAGCCTGTCCATCGAATAGGATGGTAAAAAATGATAGTGTCAATCAGGCTATACTAAAATAAACAATAGGAATTGTAAGAAAAACTCTGCGAAAGGAATCCCGAAATAATAAATTTTCACCTGCGAATATCAGTGGCCTCCATTTCAATCGTACACTTTTTGAGGAAGATTTTCCGTGAATCTACCGAGTAGGCTCATTTTTAGAGGACAAAAAACTTTTTTAATGATTAATTTTACAACCGTAAAAAACCTTCATCAATTTAATCACTGCGGAAGCCTCCGTAAAAGTTAACTCTTTGCTACGCCACAGCGAACCTTCACTTTCAAAATTGCCATAAAAAGTATTATTGGTTCTCATATCACACAATTACTATTAATAACACTTCTTTTTTTACAGAGCGCGACCCGGGTTTCAATGAATTACCATTATCTGTAGGCGCAAATTATGATTTGTTTATCTTAGGATTGTTACCAAGTTACCAGATGAATTTTATAACGGACGCCAGAACAGGGGAAAAGAATGGGTAGAGATATTCATTTATAAGAGTACTGCCCTGACTTTCAATTATTTTTAAAGTTTCCAACTGCTTTCTAGAGTCAAATTCAAAATTTAAAAAACTACGATCGATGCAAAAGTTTAAAATATTCATTTAAAAATCGCTCCTATGGCAGTTGTATATTAAATGTTCAGCAAAATTACTTTTTTCATCTTTGTTATTTTTGTAAGCACTTGAATGATCTTTCTGAATTGTGCAATATCCAAGAAAACCATTTTATCTTATTATTGTTACCTAGTCACTATATGAATTTCAAACGGACGCCGGAATTGGGGAAAATGATGGGTAAAGATATTATTTTGTAAACCATGATTCACACGATCATTTTTTTTCGTCGCGAAAGTGATCACTATCGCGATCACTTTTCCCGTCGCGAAAAGCGATCGCTCTAGTGATAATTTTTCTGAATCACACGGTCACTCCCGTCGTCATCGGCTTTCGCATCACTTTCAATATCACAGCTCGTTGTCATAGGACCCGCATCACGAAAATATACAGCGTGTTTGTTTATCTATGGGCGCGTTCCGTACTTCACTGGCAGTACTGCTACTGCTGCTGCAAAACGGAACGGAAAACAGTACTGCCACTGTAAGCAAATCAGTGATTTCGGAACGGTCAACAGAAGCTGCTGTTGATAATTTCGCGGGAAATAGTGGACATAGCAACCCCTTTGAAAGAGATTAATTCTAGATATAATTCGGATTTTATGGATTTCAAAATACGGGTTTAATACAGATTTAATACTGTCTGTGTTTGTAGAGAATGATTCGTGCAAATACCACATTCAAAGTAAATTGAATATATACGTTGTTAGCATGAAAGTTCGAAATTGATGGATTGCAGCCTAAATAAATATTTTGAAAAATATCCATTGCAATTTAGGATAGACATGTAAAACCTTTAAAATTAAAAGTACTTCAATCTCAGGTAGAAAAATGCCTTCAAACAGTGCGTAAACATAATCAAGAACAATTTACAAGGCGCCAATACAGGAATTAATTAAGTGTACCTCAATATTCATGTTTGAAGAAAATTTAAACGCAATACACTTCACATATTCGTACTTCATGCAATGACATATATGTATTTTTCGATCGAGTCTCGTCGCTCTCATAAAATATTTTTTCACTTTATGAAAAAATAGTAAACCTTTCAATTTTTAATTATTTATAGCATGAAAAAATTATTAGAATCAATATATTTTTACAGATAATTCTTAGAAAATGTCAATTTTTCAGAAATGATGCTTACAAATCTATAAAAAATAATCGACTCACGAGCGAAAGTAAAGACTTGCTATTCGCGAAAATTCCAATTTGAAACATTTTATTATTTTTTTTCTCATTTTTAAAGGCTTTCCGGTGGCTTTATGGATGAAATAAATATTTAAATGGCTATAGTTCTTTAATCCTTAGACATTATATTATCATACTGTTCCATTTTTGCTTTCCAAAAAAATAGTGAAAAGTTAGTGTTTTGTGAATGTTTTTTTTTTCCGCCCACTGTGCTCCGTAGAAGAGTGGATTGGCATGAAATACGGTAAAAATTAGTATTTTGGCCAAAAGTTATAATTTTATTTCGTATTAGGGCGATAGTAACTCGACTTCTCTGCTGCTGCCCACACAGCAGAAATACGTCTCGGATACGTCTCTGAGACGTCTCGAATATCGCATGTTACGTCTCAGAGACATTCTGAGAGCTTCAGAGACATCTCTGAGACGTCACTATGTCCAAAAAAATGGTCTATGAGATGTCTCAGGAGACGTCTCAGATAAGTCTCTGAGATGTCTCATAAGAGTGTACTCTGGTATGCTTAAAAATGTAGGCAAAAAATAACTAAATGCAAATTATACAGTTGTGACCTACTTATCTCGATCATTTTTAGCGACGAATTTTTGATGGATGACCTTTTGAAAATAAGAAACCCATATTAAATTTCGTGATTTTAATAATCAAAACTGCGCAATTGCACCGAAAAATAATATGGAAGGCATTGATGGCGTTTAAATAAGTTTTTTTTTTAATTTCCTGAACGGCTCACGATTACACCTCTGAGACATTTGCGATATTCGAGACATTCGAGATCATAGTGAGACGTCTCTGAGAGGTTCGTTGCTATGTGGGTGTCAACGTCCAAGATTCGCTTCCATAGAGAAACATTCTCCATATTTAGCTTCTGATAAATTGCTTCCGTAATTCTATTAAGCATCGCCGTGAATAAAAATAACTTCTTTTGATTCCTGTAAACGCTTCGCAAATTTCCCTTCATACGTTCTAGGTTTACCTTTCCTCGACATATCGTAGCAAAGGAACGCTTTGATCAGAATCGAGGGCCGTTTCTTTTCTCAACCTGCGATAGCCCATCAAAAACAGAAGACAAGCGACGTGCGGGCACTGCGCGAATAGGGCAACTGCATATCCTGCACTCCACACGCTCAAGTCATTTCTGACCGTAAGTTGTTATTTTAAGGTTACTATAGCAATCTAATTAACTGCACTGCATCAATTGATTCTCCCGCCAAGTGTACACTGCGGAGAAACAGACAGTAAAACTAGACGAATGGCTTCAGTATTGACATGTCTTCACCTTTATGCCGATAAAAGAGAATTTCAACGTTAATGCAGCTGCTCATGTTAAAAAAATTACGTCCATTCCCATTCGAAACAAAAGAGGAGACGTGTTGACTTCTGGAAGTGTTCTGATCCACGACAACGCCCGTCATCTCAGCGCTGATGCAGCCCAACTGCTCCTTGAGCAATTTCAAAGGGACATTTTCGATCACCCGCAGTAAAATTCCGATCTATTGCCGCGTGACTTTCATCTTTACGCTGAATTGAAGAATTGGCTAGGACGGATTCATTTTAAAACGGGAGGTAATTTTCAGGACAAAGACGTAATTCATTCGAAGTAATTGGCGGCAACCTATCCTATAATAATAAACTTGTCCACGGACACGACCTATTCCTCAACCGCCGATGCGATTATGTCGAAATGACACCACAAGTGTACTCAGTATTTAAATAAATGCTAAAAATCGTATTAAAAAAATTAAATCTCGTTTTTAAGAGTCAGAATTGCGTCAAAATCCATTTTTCGGGCATTTAAAATGATAAAATTTCGCGGGGGGGGTTGGCGAATCTTCCGCCCCTAGGTGCAACGAGATGCTTAGAAGAGAACGGCATAATTACGTATAGAGGAGATGTAAGTGTTTGTAGCCAAATAAAAGCGGAGATAATACGTCATACATGTGAGTATATTTTTTCTTGTGAACAGACAGGCCCTACTTAATGCCTCGTATTTATAGGAGCGACATGGAGATTATCATCATCTTTATTTCCAGGTCCGACATAATAGGGTAGTTTCCTTCATCAAAGAAAACGAAAGCATTGCTTGCGATTCCTTGCCTAACTCCGGAGGCACTGACAATTTTTCAGATGAAATCCAGTTCTATTGAAGATTAAAACTTTTCAAACTTTATACTTCACGACTCCTTATTATATATATATTTTTTTTAAATCACATCTCGTGATTTAAAAAAAATACATATATTAAAACTTTTCACTTAACAGAGTTAAGCTAATCATTATCAAAGGTCCAACCAAATTTTATTAAAAGCTTCCGAGAAACGGTGAGTCGGAGTCAAGGTGATCTGCGCGTCGCGTACCTAAGCAACTTCTCCCGGCTCCATTCGTCCTGTATGAGGCCGCGGATATGACAACGAATCCGGTATTATCGTCGAGTTGAAATACCATCGACTTGTACGCATACTAGAAAAAAGATTCTCCATTTTTGGATGACCTCGAAATCCAAAATGTGCGCACAGAATGCTCATAAATGGCTCGTTTCGCCGAGGAAACAGAAAACGTTAAATTGGCAAAATTCCAGTAAATCTCCCTTTTCCTAGATATTCGGTAGTTTAGAATTCGTGATTAGCGAAATTCTGCTGTCCCTTTGTTTCACTCATCTTCATTGATGCAATGACGATTTTTTCGAGTACCTTCTTACACCTTTTTTATTATATTAGAAATGCTATGGTCACCTACATGTCACTTTTACGGAAAAAATTTTAAATTTTCTTCGAGGGCACTGAAATATGCGTAAAATGGAATCACTAATTTCCATAATAATATCCCGTGTGGGAATGCTTTTAAGTTGATGAATATTATAAATTTCTTAAAATATTTCATTGAAACAATTGTCATCTTCTCATTATTTATTTTTACTACCGATTTATTTAGCTGATCCCTGAAAAGTATTATCCAACCTTAATTCGGCAAATAACATTTAATCAATGAATTTGTTGCTGCATGCAGCAACTTTTAGTTACTTAAAATAATATTTTTTATTCATAAAAAGCCATTCCAATAAAACAGACCCTCAAAACTGAAAAAAATTGGCAGGTCCTCATTAAGTGTTTTTCTGCATTTCGTGTTTTAAATTGTATCCCCGCTGAAAAACCTTAAATCAGGATTCTACTGCACATAAATAAAATATTATTTAAAAGTATGTGAGTAATTTTGGGTGTGTTAAAATTCTAATCCATCGCAGTAATAACGTGGCATCAACCGGGATTGTTGTAAAATTTCTTTGACTTACAGGCGCTTTGTTTGTGCGTATACATGTTCTGATTTGGTTGTACACTTTGAAAGATGTACTTTGAGTTAGTGTATCTTACATTTATACATACTATGTTGGTATGCTTGTATTGGAGTTTGGCCTGTTTCTTCACTCTTCTTTGATGTGCGTTCATTGTCGTCCGAGAACAGGGCTCGGGGATGTGGCGGCTGGGGATAGTGGCAGACATTGCGTGTGCTCGCATTGCGGCCAGGGATTTGGCAAGAGCAGTCAGCTGTTGTGCCATGCAAGGACGCACCACTCGGGGGAGCTCCCCTTTGCGTGCGGGGATTGCGACGATAGTACGTCAAGGCCAGTGACCTGACCCAGCACGCAAAGAGCCACAGTGCCGTCAAACCGCACAGGTAAAGTCATGAACTGAAAGTCTCCTCTTGTGGAAAATGCTTTGAATTAGAGGTGAAAGGAATTCTAAATTTTCTCTCGTCCAATTCGTGAGAGTTTCTTAGATCTTTCCCTCCACTACGGATGTCTGTTTACCTGTGAAGCTGTGATTTCGTGGAATCATGTGGGCCTTTTTTTCTTTTCAGAATAATCTGTGAATTTGATGAAGTAAGGCCTGAAAAAAGTCTGCTTTTGTTCCTCGCAGCAATCTGCAAAATCTAGTCAGCTTTATTGAATTTGTGCGATGACTTGGTTTGATATTTCATATTCATATTTCTGGGTCGAATTTGGCAAAGACATCACCTTGTTTTCCAACCCCTCCGCTCTCATATACAAATTTAATCAGTTACACAGCCTGAATAATTGGATTTCACCCTCTGCCATATGCCTATTGGGACGGCTTGCGGGGTAATATGTTGATATTGTAATTGAGATTGTTTATGCTTTCCAGGTGATTATAATATTTCAGGGCATCAGAACTCTTTCAAGGGCTTTGGAAAAACTATAGGCTTGACAATATTAAGAAATCTCTTCTTTTACTATTTTAAAGGCCGTTTTACACGGTACATGGAATTGTGCAATCTGACGTACGTCCGAAGGCGCAATCAGAATTGCGTCGTGTAAAGCAGTGAATTGCTAGAACACATGCGAGAATGCGTGGATGCGAGATGGCAGAATAGCCCCTGTTCTAATTTCGTTCATGCATTCGTGCAATTCCACGCCATTTTAGAAATTAATGCACCTCTAATCTGCGCAATTCCATGCCCCGTGTAAAACGGCCTTAAGAATTCATTATTTCTGTCATGTAGTTTCTGTTTGCTCAGCGTGACATTTAAATTTTTACGCCGATGTTTCTCCTATCATTACAAAACCATTGCTGCCTTCCACACAAGAACCATCGCAATACCTTGGGTCACAGCCTTCGGCATCGCAGCCAGCTTCCCAGACCCTGTCCCTGGAACAAGGCTTTTGACAGCTTCTCCCGGCCACCGCGCCCGGAATGCTGCCCACACCGGCAGACCAGGATGTTCTAGGGCTGCTTGTGCTCCCGGCAAACAACAAGGACTCCCCGAAGCTCACCAGGTGGGACGGACACGAGCTCCACCTCTTACTCACATTGGGGTCTGAATGGCCGACTCTTTCGACCACTACGAGGAATATTGGGTACAATCGTACTAGGATCCTTGCCATCGCCGCCACCCATGGGTGGGAAACGGCATCACGGGTATCGACCCCAAACGAGATCCTGCGGCGCCTGCACACTCTCTTGTGGGTGCAGACGGGGGAGAGGCCCTTTGCGTGTGGCGTGTGCCACAAGCGCTTCTCGCAGATGCTCAACCACCACGCAAAGATGCACTGAACGCTGTTCGTTGGGTGAGAGAAGAATGATAAAAATAATAATAAATATATGACTTTATTCGTACGAGGTTGAGAGTGAAAAGTCCCCTTTTCCACCTTACCCCTCGATAGCGTCAATGCGAACATATTTAAAAATGGTATATAAACCTTTACAATGCAAATGATACACAATATTCCCCATTTGTTAAATGTCAAAAAAGATAAAAAAGTATGTGTGAAATTTTTGTGTAAAAAAGATTTCTGTTTTTGGGAGAAAATGTGAGGATAAGGGTGTAATATCCTTCAGCAAAAAAAACCCACTGCAGGAAAATGCCCACACAAGAAGGGGGGCGTAAAAACCTGCGAAAACCTACTGAGAGAAAGCTAATGTCATGTTACATGTAAAATACAACATAGTTAATGAGGTACAAAAAAGATGGAGGTGTTGTTCTGTCCGTGTGTTCGAGGTGATCCAAGTTTCATTATGATTGAGGGACTATCGGTATTGCTGCTTACAACATGCTCTGGTAAAGAAGTTAGCGCCTCTTTTACAGGCTCATCCTTACCATACAAACGACCTTCTCGTCTTCATGTTCAAGATTTTTAGTCGCAATTCTTAAAATCTCGAATGTGGATTCTATAGTTACAGAGTAGATTTCTAACGATTTATGCAATCATGATGGATTCCCCTCCGAAAAATAACAGGAGATTACAAGGTAAACATACAAATTGTAAACACCCAGAAGTCCAGCCCAATGAGAAAATGCATCACACAACCGTTCGTCACATATTTAGCAATGTTTTATAGTGTTTCCTTTTGAATTGACTTGCATTTTTAGATTTTTTTTAATTGTATGACAATAGGGTGGTTTCCTATTATTTTTTTATTGCCTAAATCAAAAGATAATTACTCCTGGAGTATGCGTTTCATGCTTTTAGTTTTTTAAATGACGGCATCTATTTTATGCGATTAAATGAAAAGTGAAAATTTTCAAGCCTGCAAAAACGCGACGGCTAAGGCTGAATGCCGGGAAAAGCCTGTGTGACGTCATTATGGTTCCCGCTGTCGCCATGTGAGGTGACCTTGGGGTGAGGGTATGTGCGCCGCTGCGATGCAGGCTGCTAGCAGGTGGCAGAGCACCCTGCTAGCAGGTAGCGCTTGGCTTAAATAAGGATTATTAATACCCAATCAAACGAAGGAAACTTTCCGACCATAAGTAATTTTAATAGGTGATTATTAAGAGACGTTTCCCTGAGCTCTGTGCCTCATTCATGCATTGGTAATCTCAGACGGTGTAAAACTCCTATCTACTCGTATAGAAACTAGGTCCCAGTGACGTCACGTGGAGTGGAATCGCATGGGCGCCAATCTGGCCTTTTTCAATTGAGGATAAAATTGACAATTGCCATTTGTCTGAACTGAGAAATCTAAAACCAAATAATTAGTATATTATGAATACACTAATGGTGGGTTAGGAATCGCAATCAATGCCTTTCGTTTCCTTAGATGAAGGTAACTACCCTATTGATTCCATATTTCGCAAGGGGTGATACAAAAAGACCTAGCGTAAATAGATGTTTGATAAGGTGGGGGGTAGGGGGAAGATGGTAAGGTGGTGGGGGGGGGGGTATTTCTGAACAAACATTTAAACATTTCCTAGATAACAATTTGAAAAATTGATTTAACACTTTTACTGCCACCAAATCGATATATCGGCCCTCACTGGTTGAGCGAAAACTGCCAGGGGCCGACTTATCGGCCCTAATTATTTCACTTTTTTTTGTAATTGTGGCCTTTTGATCGGCTGTAATTTAAGTAAGCCCCCATAATCTGTATATGGATAAAAGATATAAATATATCTTTAGAAATGAGAAAAAAATCCAGAAGTATTAATTAATATGAAAAATAGCTGAAAAATTTTTAAACCTGAAATGTTGCTAATTCTGGAAAATAGCCTTGGCAGTCTTTGTACTTCCCTCCTGAAATAGGCTGGCAGTTAAAATCGATCATGTATTGCATAGTCAAAATGTTTAATTAGGTGATATAATTGATGTACCATTTCTGGCGATACTATGTTATATCTTTCATGGGATACGGAAAATGTATTCCGTCTCCTTTGCTTGGAGATGAGGACAAATTAAAAATTTCTGTTTCCACAAAATATTTTTCTCCGTAACTACGTGATCATGTTAACAATTCATAATTAATTTCCTCGATTAATCTTAGTTGTTTGTGTTGGAACAAATTTTCATTTTTTCTTGCAGATGTTATTTTCATAAATTTGCTTTTGCCGAAAACTTTTACATGAGCATCTTCCAGCACTTTTATTTCACGATGCATGAAACATGCAGGAGAGAGAATTACAATAATGGTCGTATGATATTATTTAGAGTAATACCCCGAAAATGAACCAGGAGAATCTTTCAGAGACCAAAAGTTAGTCAGAAAAAAAGTCACAGATCTAAGACTGCAAAATGGCTGTTCCCTAGCGTAATTAATGATCAATTTATATGGCATTCAAGGTTATTTTGACAGTTTAAAGTTTATCAAAAGAGTTTTATGGTTTAAAAATTGGTGAGAAGGAATAAAAAATTTAGGTGGTATGCCTCCCACGTGCTGTTTAAAATGTTTGGCTGTGCGTGGTATGACTTTACATTTTGCCTTTTTGGAAGCTGAATTTCGTGGTGATTTTTCTCTACTCTTTTTTTTGCTAATAATCCCTTTTCAAATACAGCAGACTCCCCATTATCACGTTGCGGCGTATCCGTGTTCCATATTAATTATCAATGCATGATTTTCAATCTCGTTCGATGGTTTCCGCATTTTCATAAAAAAATAAAGTCGGATGCAAAATCGCCAGAATGACTTTGCATTTCAATGTTGGGAAACATATTATCCTCTTCGTGAAACGGATGCGATCGTGTGCTAGCTGCATTCATGGGAGCTCCGTGTTCCTCTTTCCAAGTGTCTCATATTTCCAGGTCTTATATGGACCAGTGGGGATACGAGTACACACGTGTTGTCATCTCTAAAAAGATTTTTGAAAATGCTAAGGATAGTTATTTTTAATATACTTGTAATGCTGACCAATAAATTTATAAAATAATAATTGGTTGTAGTTACTGATTACAAATTTTTATTGCCTAATATATTTCACGCACTCATGATAATCCTCTTGGACTGTTAGATGATCAAAAATTTCTTTTCATTCCAGGTGAATTGCAGTTGAGTGTTTAGTCTAACTGATGCCAAAGAAGATGAGAAAATGCTGAATATTAGACGGAGTGAAGGTGCCATTAGCCATCTGGGCTCTGGTACAGGATTTTTTAGTTAATAAAGTGAATAATTACTCTGGTCTGGAAGTTTCTGTTCAGTCAATTCATATATATCGTCGGTTTGAAAATTTATTTTTAATATTATTGCAAATTTGGAATAAGTTGTGTCGTGATTTCTAAGCGTAGTTCTCATTACATTGTCGGCTTTCTTTTGTCATTTTCTACTGGGTTTTTGTCTACTACATGGTTTGCCATTCTTACATCTTCTGCCTGTAGTTCACATGGAATTGGCAAAGAAAGATCGGCAGCCGTCGAAGGCCAGATTATAGAATGAATCATAAATAAATTATTCATACGAAGCTTTTAGCATGAGATTCCAGAACCCATACCTCAATGACGGCATTCATGGTAAAAAATTAGACTAGAACCTTGTGAAATTAACGTGCAAATTAGGGGTTTTTGAATTAACCGATTCCAATTCAATTTATTTTCTTAAAGCTTGTGCTCCTACCCTCTTTATATATTTTTGTGTTGTTCTTTTTAAACAGAATGATATTTAGTTGTTATTAATCAACGTAGAAATGTGAAATAAAAAGGTATTATTATTCCATATCGTTCACAAACAAACCATCTCCCTATAAGGTAATCTAGAAACACAGCTATGCATTGTTCATATAAAATCATTTTGTTCTTTCCAATGCATAATTTTCCATGAAATATAAGTTCTCTATGCATACATTATTGATGTTGTAACACTGTTAACCCTTTAAAATATTTATATTGTTCCCATAAATAGCGCTAGAATTATAAAAATCTCATCATTTAGCTCTCGTCATTGTGTGATTACACATCGTGCGTTCATGACAGGCTTTGCACGTCATATTAGCGTAAAGGGTTAGTGGGGCAATCAGCATTTAGCTTTGGAAGTGTTGTCATCAATTTGCTTCCTTTGCTTAGCAACCACGTTTTGTTGAGGAAGAAAACTCCTCGGAATTAAATATAACCTAGATATAATATGGAATCGGCAATTACCTAAACTCAGTGAAAGACATCGATGTGGCCAAGAAACAGCTGAACACAATTTTAACCCTGCGGGACTCGCGCCCCCTTTTGGAACGCGAGTACTCGCGCTGAGCCTTTCAGGCTCAATTTTCTTTTTGAAGTCCTCACCTATGAAAGTCGATTATTTTTCCTCTTTTTTGTTTAAATCAAACTAATAATGCTGAAATGGTCCATTTCATGAAAATCAAGTCCACTTACGTCTGATAAATATGTAATTATTTATTCATATCGAGTGCGATATAAAATAGATTACCATTACTTGTGATTGATTTATTGACTCGTAAAACTACTACACAGTGTTAATAATTAGGATAGAAAGAACAATATAAGGCCAAATTAGCAATGAACATTATTTTGCAAGCATGCACCATACAATAAATGTGTATGCTCGAGACAAATATACTTTCCACAATTTTCGCAGACATACGCACCCGGTAAATATATTTTCCGTGTATCCACAGTCTGCTCACATTTTTCAAATTCCAGTGCACTTTGGGTTTTCTGTTTTTTTAGTTGCCTTTGGTTCATCTATTTTGTTAGTCTTGATAGGCTCTTCTTATAATTAGCCCTAACTCTTTGTGGAGCGATTCTACGAGCCCAGCTGACATTTACCTAAATAATGCTCTCCGAGATTCTACGTCAAAGTTTTTGTTTCCGAGGTAAAAAATGTAGGAATTTACCACAGCAATATTTAGCATAGCGTAAATACTTGTCATATGACAACGCCGTCCATTTCTTGATACATTGTTTGCCGTGCATAACTGATCTAGTGTATTTACTCCCGATTTTGTCATGTCATAAAAAGGTATCATTTCTGGCAATCTTTCATCTCCACTACATTCATCATTTTTTTGTTATAGTTCATGGTTGATATCATAAACACAAATGTATTCTTTTTTGGAGTGTATGACGCAAAAAAACAGTTATTGCAGAAATCAAATAAACTGGATTTTTATTTTTTGTTCCGACGAAAAAAAGTAGGCATTTCCCGCTTATTTTTGCGAATTGTTCCAATCACTGCAAGTCGGAATTTCAAGAATTCATTTACTGAACAAAAACTGGCAAATACATTGTCAATCGTAATATTTCTATCAGTACTGCTTATGGGGAGCATACCCTCTTCACGATATCAAAAGGGCTGTTGTTGACCGATAGCGATCCATTAGGTTGTTTACCAGCATACAAAGCATAAGTTCTAGGTAAAAAATATTCTAGCATCTAACTAGCAAGGAAAAAGTTTTATTACGTATTTGTTGGGCATATTTGGGATTTATTGGTGGAATGCGCAAAGACCTCGAAAATCCACAATTTTCTCATAAATGGTTGCGTATTCACCAATAATGTAAGAACTTTTACGATTGACTGTCAAATTTTCCAAATATCTCATGAATTGCAGCTATGCTATCAATTTTTTCCTTTCTTTGCTCTTATTCTTTGTATTTTCTATAATTTTCGCAAGCAAAAAATCACAGCCGGCATGCTAAAACAGAATACTCACGGTTTTGTGGCGGAAACTGGCGCAGCTGAAACTTCAGCGAGAAGAGGACCTCCGATATCTGTGCACTCTCTAGTCGGAATGACCGTGCCCTCCGAATTTTATGGCCGCCGAGTGGCGAAATGAATACACTTTTCGGGAAGAAGTGTAATTATAACGAGCCGTAACTTATAATATTGTGTGAAATCAATTCAAGTACCTTACTTTGTGTCAACTATAGCGCGCTTGTAATTACATCAGGAAGAGCAACAATGGCTTCTGAGACATACTCCCATGCAAATTGTTTTGACTTTCAAAATATTAAGCTGATTTGGCAGAAAAAAAACCTTTACCAGGAGTAAAGTGTTAGAAGTTATCCATAACAGCCTACATTGTGTCTATACAGGCAATCAGAGAAAAAGAATGGGCTAAGAGTGAGAATCAAAAATGTAACGCGAGCACTCGCGTTGAGCCTGAGGGGCTCACACCGCGTGCATACGAAGCAAAAGTATCATATTCCAACCTTATGATAGGTTGATCGGGATATTCTGCGCATGTAAAACGTAGCCAAAAGAGTAAGGAAAAGGTAGAGAAAATCTAAGCGCATTATTGAGAATTGATCAAGAACTATTAAGAAAATATCAACAATGTGAGCCTGTTAGGCTCAGCGCGAGTTCCGGAGGGTTAATCCGTAGTTGCTGCAAATTGCTGTCATAGTTCGGCAGAAGAAGTAATAGATGGCCTTCATTTCATGCTACTTAATTCCTTCAATCATTTCCTCTCTGAGGCTGTGAAGCTAATTCTTTTGTTATTTTAAAGTTTTAAATACTGCTAATTCTTCCTATAATCCAGTCTTTAAATCTTTCTAAGATATGTTGTAGACATCTCTCCCTCCTGCAAAAGGATCACTGCTTCTCAGCTGTGTTGCCTTTCCTCACGTTGCCTTGCGTTGTTGCCTTTCTTGTTTTGAATCTTTAAAATGCATAAGATTAAATGGAGAGAATACGCTATTAGACTTCTGGGCGTTCATCCAGGACTTGGAAGCCTAGAAAATGAATAATTACTGCTCTGGAAGTTGTTAGGTGCTAATTTCATTTACCATTGGTTTGCTAAATTATTAGGGATGGTCGGATCGAATACCTCGGATCCAAATATCCACGGATATTGCCCTCCATCGGATCCAAAGTCACGGAAGACATCAGATCTGGATCCGAAGTTACGCAGCAGAATTTCAGTCGTGGAAAATAAAAAAAGGCAAAATACGACTGGCGGACAGTGTAACTCTTCCCAAGAGATAGAACAATCATCTCAGCGTCTCAGCGCAGCAGAATCAATCATCTCAGGGGTATCTCAGCGTCGTATGATAATAACTACGTCATAAGTAACTATGTCGTAGATTTCAGAAAACCACCCTCGGCCGTCCATCAGCCCTTGCCTCTGTTGTTTCTTTTCCGAAATCACACGGACCATAAATAATTGTCTTCGTTAGAGGGGGTCCAAAACCAGGGGGGAGGGAATTTTTAAAAACAAGGTACAAAGTAGAGTGTTTCAAACTAATTTTAACACCCTTCATAATTAAAAAAACTTCATTTTTCGAAGAAATCTATTGTAAATTCATGATTTTTCATTGTTTTGTTTCATTTTATGAAGGAAAGTACAGTTGAGGACCTCAATTCCGGAAAACCAGGGACCAAAGGGTTTCTGGGTTTCCGGTTTTTCTGGATTTCTGGTCTTGAGGGCCTTCCCAAAGATATTTACCATTTTTCTCAACTCCTCATTGATTTAAAGTAGGACAGGCGAATTCTCCATTTCTCTAAGTCATATAATCTAGGAGAGTGAAGCTGACGACTTGTTTCATCAGTCGTATCTTTACATAGCGAAGAGTGTACATGTGGTCACCTATGCCACCTCTACGTAGATGCTTATGTAGCAAAGTAAGCCGTGAGCCATTCCGGATTTCTGGTTTTCCGGATTTCAGGATTCCGTATTTGAGGTCCTCAACTGTACTTGAATAATTACTTCGTTTAATAGTAGAAATATGGAAATGCATTAGGATCCGAAAATATCCGATCCTAAAGATCCGGCTTTGGAAAATTGAAGATCTGATCCGAATCCGGATCCCAAAAAAAATTCTGGGTACATCCATCCCTTTAAGTTATTATCATTGCAAATTTGAAATAATTTGTGTCGCAGTTTTTTAGCGTAGTTCTCATTACATTATCTGCTTTCTATTGCCATTTTCCCCTGGGTCATTACATTTACGATCATGTTTTATGATCTGTCGCCTTTTTCTTGAGCTATTTACAACGGAAAGTTGATGACTTTAATCTTTTTTTGAGGAAACATTGATGACCTCACTCCAAATTGGTCACTGTTCGTCAGCTACTCCTTGTACTAGTTGTGGTTGATTGTTATCTACACTTGTATGTGAGATCCCTTCCCTCAATTAAAGTTTATCGTTGAACAAGTTAATACATCGTACAACTCATGATGGCAGCAACGCATGATTATTGTAGGAATCATTTTTGTTTTGTGTTTTTTCATTTTATTTTTAAATTATGAGAGAATGGCTGAACGAGCAAGATTTTTTGTAGTGTATTATCTCTCACTTTAATCAACCAATTTATTTAAATGATGATATAAAAATTTATGTGTGATCCACAGAAATTTATTGTTTTAACCAACCTAATTTTTAGCAACTTTTGTCATTTTTTTAAAGGATTTTCACCTTAAAAATGGGAGTAGAAGTCTTTAAGTTGTCAGTCAATAATAAACTTCTGTGGACCATACGGACATTTTCCAGTCATTATAAGTTACCTTATAAGCTCTGGTTTTTTCCTATTACTGCTCTCTTTACGGCATTGGATCAAAGAGTGTTATTTTTTATTGATTTGGTATTACAAGAATCATCAGTACAGAGAAATATTACCCAGGATTCCGGCACACATACACTGAGGCCTGGGCCTCTCAGGTCGGCCGTCGGTTTTGCGTTGGGTGGCAGTGACATGGGGAATGCGGTAATATTGAGGATTTGCGGCGTTTATATACCCTTATGGCTGGTGCCAGTCATTCCTCAAGACAGCAGGTTGACCGTCTCCGATGCAACAGTTTGTCCCTCGTAGCAGTTTATCCTAGGCAGACCTATCAGGCGGCGATTCAGCCAAGAGTGACTATGTCCCAACAACATCATCATGGTGGTGATTTAATAAAAAATTCTGTGGAAAAACAAATTTTAAGGTATTCATTAAAAAATGTCTTGCCAGGTACAAGATGGTTCCTTTGGGGTACATCAGAGTAATTTTTAACAGGAGAATACTCAGTCAGGTTTAAATGGAGATCATATTCACATAATTAACCACACTTTGCCATTGCCAATTCTCAAGTAATGCAACGCCTTCACTTACCAGCAACGAAACAATTTACGTTAACTTATCCACTGTAAATGTATGCTATAAGATGTCGTTTGCCTCCTTCAAATTTAAAAGCACTGGTTTTTCTGATGGCTGCTCTTATGATGGCGTGGGATTATTAAGTGTTATTTTTTATTGATTTATTATGACATGAATCATCAGTACAGAGAAATATTACCCAGGATTCCAGGACACATACAATGGTCTGAGGGGATCCTTGGGGGATAGTCGGTCTTCTTCTCGATGTTTGACAATGAATTCAAATTTTCCCACTTGTATTGGTCCTCTCCTTCCCTATCAACGTGAGGGTGGCCTGCTAGTACTATTAACGATAATGATAATTGCTTTTTTTAAGCCAATTAATGAAACAAATAGTGTGTGTTTTCAGCAAGTCATTCCATGAATGTATGCGAAGCTAAGTAACACATGAACAATATAAATGTTTCCTGTAATTCAACACCGTGGCTCCTTTTTATATGATGTAATATCTTGTTTTGCATAATTTATAAATACATTGGAGGCTAAATTTAGATTTTTAAATTTCTTTTGTCCAAAATGGCAGGAATATTTCATATTATTTGCAATTTTAACTGTGCATTGACTATCATTTTATGGAAAAACAACTACAAAAGGTGCCATCATGTAGAATGTTATCACTGTTGAAGTTATAAGTTAATAAAATTTATTGCATTCAACTTTTATCCCTGCACTCATATGAATGAACAAGTTTTTTTCTTTTCCATTCTAAATATCCACAGGGAAGAATGATGCCTCGGTAGCTTAACTGAGCGGACGTGTTTCTCGATCGCTGCGAGTGAGCCCCAAGGCTGAATTTTTGCCGGCCGGAGAAGCCTCTCCTTGCCGGGAGTTGGGACGACGAAGTCCCGTGTTTATTTTTCGTGTGTGTGAAGTGAAATCTTGCATAGGTGGAGAGGCAGTTTTCTAGTTGTCTAACTTAGTTAGCGGCCGCTATGCGGCCGTTAATTTACTTTTTTAGCTGTTCCACCGGTGTTAATTTAGTGGTCTGTATGCGGTTCCGAGAACTAAGTGACCCCTGACCCCTATATCTCCGTATCCCTTTGTATCGATCTTCCCGTTCACCTAAAATGGCGGTGCAAAGGATTAATACCTTACTGATTCAACTAGAAGAAGAAGTGAAAAACGCAACGCCGCTCGAAGTCCACTCGTTTATTCGATTGTTGGGCCTCGCGGCAGAGGATGTCGTTGCCATCCAGTTTGGCTTGAACCGGAAGGACATCTTCGCGAAGCTGACGAATGAAAGCCTTGTGGAAAAAATTATCGAGAAACACCCGAAACGTCTCCCCTTCCCATCTGAGGACACGAAAAGGGGATACATAACTTTAGAAAGGACCTCCGGCTCCCCAGTGAATGTGAAAATTTCATGTCTACCACCTGAGGTTAGTAAAGAGGACATCCGTGATCATTTATCCCGCTATGGGAAAGTTATAAGAATGTCAGACGACAAGTGGTCAGGAAATCAGTTGTTCGGCGTACTAACCGGCACGAGAATTGCCCGAATGGTGGTTGAGAAAAATATACCTAGCTATGTAAATATAGCAGGGAATAGAGCCATAATTATTTATGACGGACAACGAAGAACCTGTGCCCGTTGTGGAGAGGAGGGTCATGAAAGACGTTTGTGCCCACGTAATTACGCTAGTAGGAGCTACGCCCAGGCGACCTCAGGAGAAACAGTCGAATTGAGCGAGGCCGTGGATGAGGAGTGTGGCCTCACTCCTCTTGGACTCGAAGGAACCACGCAGTTCGCGACCGCCCCTGAGCAGCGTATCTCCCAAGGAGGGATATACCCTGGAGCCTCCCCTACCATCCCCCGACCACCGCCCCCGCCATTATCCCCACCCCTCCCACCTCTACTAAACACCCTTGGCCATCAAGAAAAAGCACGCCGCCATTCGAGTGGAGAAGAGGAAACTCCTAAGAAAAAAGGGAAGACTGAGAGAACTGCAGTTGACACTTTCATCGCCGGAAGCACCGAGGACATGGAGAATCCCATAGTGAAGGTCGCAGAGGAGATAGAACATCAGCGAAGGCGAGAGGAGGTGACGCCTAAGCAGGGAAAGAGAGAGGAAACGAGAGCTATTTTGACTGGTGAAGACGAGAGTGCAATCGGGGAAGGGGATGTTTCTGCGGCTATGGATACGGAGTGTTTACCCCCCGAGGCCCTCGCACATATCACCTCCCTGACTCCGAAACCTCCTATCTGCGACGTCAAAGAAACATCACTGCTGACGGCTGGATCCGTCTCCGAATCAAAAGTTTCCCCTGAAACTCTCTCCCTTCCCTCCCCTCGCCTCATGGAGGTAATCCCCAGCACCTTCACCTTATCGCTTCCACAATCAGAGAGTGACGAAGACGGAGAGTCATCTGATAACCATTCCAGCCATTTGGACGCCAAGGACGACGACTGGCAACCGGTCATGGCAGTCCGGGGGTCTCAACGCCGGGGCAGTCGACCGGGTAAACAAAGGGGCGGACACAGGAAGAAGAGCCACGGTGGAGCATCTAAGAGGAAAGACTCAAGTTAAGCCCTATCCCACTACTTCAATCATGATCCTGTTTTCTTTAAATATTGCCGGGTCTTCTAGCCCACTTAAGATTAACCTGTTTTTGGCACTTTTTAGAAATTACGGGGCAGATGTCGTCTGCCTTCAAGAAACAACAGAGGGAATCATTTGGCCTAGTTCTATTTATCGAGCCTTTGCAAATTGCGGAGGGTCGCGTGCGGGCACCACTATACTCGTAAAGAAAGGTATCCCAGTCTCTAATGTACGATTTCACGCCTCAGTTAGGATAACTAGCCTAACTATTTATGGCGAAATTAATATTATCAACATATATGCGCCGCCGGGTGAGAGAAATAGAGTAGACAGGGAAACATTTTATTCGGAAACTGTTTTACCTTACGTGACTTCTTTCACTGGGAAAGCAATTTTAACTGGAGATTTCAATGCAATTTATAGAAGGGAGGACTCGGAATCCAACAATCAAAGAATTTCATACCGACCGAGCCGAGCCTTATCTTTTCTAATTGATGCGCTTTGTGCAACTGACGCTGTTTTACGCAGCACTTTGGGCCCCGCCCCTTTCACGCGTGTTGGTCCAAGTTCTAGAACACGCATTGACTTTATATTTCTCTCCCGATTACTTAAACAAATCCCTTACACCACTCATACTATACCGGTTTCTCTTTCTGATCATTGTGCCCTCCTTCTTGACCTCTCGCTCCCTTCCACCCCTCACTCCCACCGCCCTGAAACAACCATGTGGAGGATGGACACTAGACCCTTTCAAGACGAGGATTTTCGTTGCGCTGTCCGGCGACGGGTGGCGGATCTTATCTCCATGCGTCGTCCGGGCACCGATGCTCTAACCTGGTGGGAATTTACTTTTAAACCAAAGATTAAATCCTTTTTACGACGCTCAACATATGAGTGGCGGAGGGACATGGATGCAACAATCATGTTCTACCGAACCGCCTTAAGAGAATTACTAAATCTCAATCCCCGTCCAAAAAATTTTTATGAGGAGACAGCCCTTTTGAAAAACACCATTTTAATGCATGAAATGAAGCGTTACGCTCCAAGTCGGTGGCAGAGAGAACTGAATCCTGACACGTGGGGCCCTTTCACATTCTCTGAGCTCCGGAGGGTGATCAGACTCCGCAAAGACATGTCAACCACTTTACCGCCGGCAGAATGCGCTGATGGTGATCTCCTTGATACTGCTTCACGGCATTTTCAGAGAATATTTGCTCGATACGGGGTCTGGAACGAAGACGATCTCCCTCCGTTTCCTAATTTACCCACCCTCTCGCCACAAGACGCTGAATTGCTTGCTGGTGAGATAAGAGGAGAGGAGGTAGAGGAAATTCTTCGCCTCCTCCCAAAAGGCAAGGCCCCAGGGTCAGATGGTATATCTTATGAATTTTACTCCATTTGTGGTGATCTTCTGACCCCGACTTTATTAGCTATTTTCAACCAGATTTTCTGCCAAGGCGAGGCACTGACTTCAAGTCAATATACCGCAATTATCTCGCTTTTACCAAAGGTAAATCGGCCTCAGTCCTTAAATGATTTCAGGCCTATTGCTTTATTGAATTCAGACTATAAAATCTTTACGCGTATATTAAAATCTCGTTTTACGGATTCTCTGGAATCCACATTATCTGTAACACAGTACGCGGTTTCGAAAAAACGAAATATTCTAGACGCTTCAGTATTATTACGGGATATTTTTTTGACTCCGTCTCCTCCTTCCGAAGATTTTTTTGCCATTTTACCCGTAGATTTTACAAAAGCGTTTGATTATATTCGTATTGAATATATTTTATATATTCTTAAAAAAATGGCTTTCCCCCTCATCTTTCTTCGGGCAATTCAAAATCTATACAATGAAGCAAAAGCATGCATAAGGATAGGTTGGAAAACTTCACATGAATTTCTTATCAAGAATTCTGTAAGGCAAGGATGTCCCCTATCTATGGCTCTATTTGCCGTCGCAATGGACCCTCTTACAAGGGCACTTGAAGCTGCCGGAGTTGGCATAGCTAGACAAGGAATCACTTATTCAAATATTGTATACGCTGACGATTTGACTTTATTCATTGGGCATCCAAGCCAACTACTCTTGGCCAATGACTTAATTCAATCCTATGCTCCCGGTGGTTTAGAAGTGAATAAAACTAAATCAAAATTGAGAGTTCTAAAGGGTGATATAGCCTCTAACGTGTGGGAATTAGGCAACCCACCTGTAAAAATTCTAGGATTATGGTGGGGCTCCGATGTGAAACAGTCTCTTGAGAAGAACTGGGGGGAGGTTAGGGGCGCAGTATCGGGGGGTTCGGGTCGCTACAAGCTCCCCTCCCTCCCTCTCACCGCTCGGGTCCGCCTCCTCGATCAGGTAATATTCCCAAAAATTTGGTACCTCGCTCATGTATGGCCTTTGCCAAAAGAAGTGCATGCAAAGATGGTTAGGGACACTAATTCTTTCCTCTGGTATGGTTATTTGAGAAAGGCTCCAAGGCAACAGCTTTACAACCCTCCGACAAGAGGTGGTTTGAACTTAACGAATATTGCTTTAAAAGCCAATGTTATTTTCTCGAAAGTATCCACCAAAATTTTGGGGGGGGTTGATGAGGCCAGGCGGGGTCTCCTCCACTCCGCGTGGACGGAAGCCAGCTTTAAAAGTACGCCGTTTAGGAGATGCATTCAGGAATGCCGAAAAATAACGGAATGCCTGCGAACAGGAGAAACATTTGTAGTAAAGACTGTTTACCGGAGGCTCATCGAGAGGGAGAAGTATCCTCCCACTTCTATCATTAACCCATGGAGAAACTGGGCTGCGTGCCGGGGGGACGCGGGGGCGGCGAGCGCCATGTTTGACACTATTGCTCGCCTCCTTCCTACGCGCGAGGTGATGTCGAGAATGAGGCTTGCCGATTCTTCTGCTTGCGTCGCATGCGGTCGGGTTGACTCCGCTCCTCATTACATTCTCGGCTGCGGTGATGGTGGGAGAGTGTGGGGAGCCATTAGAAACATTTATCGTACCTCGGATGCCTTTGGTGGTGGTGCCATCACGAATGAAAACTTGATTAGGTTAAATTTTAAGCTCTTTCCCAATTTTAAGAATGTAATACTTTCCACATTAATATCAAAATATATTTTTTTGAAATTAAAACATAAAGCAGTAGGGAAAGGACTCCTCTGCTTCATTGATAGCATTTCGGTGCATGGTGCGCCAGCCGAGGTGCGCTCTTTCCTCGCTTCTGTCTTCCGCAAAGCACTGGCGGAGGATGGTGCGGATGCTGTGTCATCGTCGTCACTGGCGGGAGAGGAGCCAGCTTCTGGAAGCTGATTTGTGTTAAAAGAACCACTGGACACTGATTTGTGTTAAAAGAACCACTGGACACAGATTTGTGTTAAAAGAACCACTGGACACATATTTGTGTTAAAAGAATCACTGGACACTGATTTGTGTTAAAAGAACCACTGGACACTGATTAGTGTTAGAAGAAAGATATTAATGTGTGTTGTGGAGAATTGTACTTTGCTGCTTGAAAGTTGAAATAAATGTATATTTACCTAACTGGCTAAAGCACTCAACCGGAAATCGGGGGATCTGAGTACGAATCCCGGTCAAGGCGAATGATTTTTTCTCTGTGGATCTTTCGCAAGTTTTTTTCTTCCCACCAACAGCTGTGGGGTAAAATTCAAAGTTTTCAAAATAAAAATTGAAGTTTTCAAAAACAATTTAAATGTAAAAAATCATTCATCGCCGAAATAATGATAAAGTGGTAGAGCTCAAATGCAAAAATCATCAAAGGGACAAAATAGTAAAAAAAATACAAGATTAGCGTAATTTGGGGTAACTATCAGTTATTCACACAGCACAATCACGGAAATGTTAAAACTCTTATGTAATGATCCTCTCATAAACTCTTTCCCGTTCATGAATGCTTTAGATAAGGGTTTGCCACTTTTTAGAATAGTATTTGAATATACTTTCTGATACATGTATATATATACCTACTTTAACGAATTGATATACAAACTAGATCTAAACATATATGTTAGCCTATAGGCTCTATTTTACGTGCTTTTTTATTATGTTGCAATCGAGTGGTATAAGATCCATAAAGGGCCACAGCCCTCCCCTTGGGTATCCAATGTATGCATACACTAGATAGAATTTTCTTTGAACCCCCACTAATGCTGAGAGGTAATAGATTCTGGATCCACCGCTTGTTGTTATAAGTATACATGGAGAACCAATTTTACGTGTTTGGTTTCAGTAAGAAGCAGTGAAAAGTTTCACAAAAAATAAATAAAGTCCTTCGGGACTTATAGCCTTATATTACCTTGCGTTCTCACTCTTTGGCGAAAATCCACCCAGCTGGGAACAGGGGCGCAGCTAGGAATTAAGGCTAGGGGGGAGGTTTAGGTGCAAATAATACTGGGGTGTGTAGGGGTATGGAATACCCACCAGGATAAGCGGTAGGTGCGAGATTATTAAATATCGGAATATTAAGATAAATGGTTCAAAATTATGATTTTTATGGCTTTCTGAGGGATAATTTATTAATCCTTACACTATTCTATAAGTAATATCAATCCAACTAAGTAAACTGGATTAAACTTAAAACTTCTCTGAGCTATGGGGGGGGGGGGGGGGTTTATTACCCAAAACACCCCTCGCTGCACCACTGCCTGGGAATAATTCCACCCCTTGACCCTTTCTCTATCAGACCGTTGTGTTTTTGAGATTAAAAAAATAATTTTGTGTGTGACTGTTTATTCTCTGTCTTCTATGCATCTGTACCAGACGTCGTAACCTATATCGTAGCCTTTTCGCAACGAATGTCGGGTTAATCCGATGGACATTTTCACACGCAGAAGACCAATGGCGTCGGGTATAGTTGTATCGCGGATGTTTTCGATGTAAACGATCGAAGGTTGTGTCTGGCTGTCGAGAGGGAAAGGAAGTGACCGCTGAGGTAGCAAAGTCTCTTTTTCTAAGATCGTGGAATTTACCTATGAGGTAGCAATAGGGTGGTTTCCTATTATATTTTTATTGCCTAATCCGAAAGATTATTACTCCTGGAGTGCGTATTTTACGCTTTTAGATTTTTAAATGATGATATCTATTTATCGCAATTAAATGAAAAGTGTAAATTTTCAAGCATGCGAAAATGCAACGGCTAAGTACGAATGCTGGGAAATCTCCGGGTGACGTCGTTCTGGTTCCAGCTGCCGCAAGTGAGGTGACCTTGGGGCGAGGCTTTTGAGCGCTGGTAATACGCAGGATGCTAGCAGGTAGCAGAGTACCTTGCTAGCAGGTAGCGCTTGGCTTAAATAATATGATTATAAATACCTTATCAAACAAAGAAAACTTTCCGACCTTAGCCAGTTTTGATAGGTGATTATTATTATTATAGTATTCTACCGATGAAGGTAGGTTTCCATGGAGTACGCAAGAAGTGATCTGGGAGCCTCCCTTTCCTTCCAGCACTGACTTCTTTAACTCACAGTAAGGCCTACTCTCTTTCAATCTATCTAAAAATCCTATTCTTCTCCTTCCCCTCCATCGTTTCCCTAACATTCTACCCTCTAGCACCATTTTCAACATCCCCTCACCACTAAGCACTAACTCCATCCATACCTTCTGTCTCCTCCGTATCTCCTCTAAAAGCTGCCTCTCCTCGCCAACCATATCCAGCACTTCGTCATTCCTTTTCCTCTCCGTCCATTTCACCCTCTCCATTCTTCTCCATACCCACATCTCGAATGCCTCCAATCTTCTCTCGTCTTCTTTCCTCAGTGTCCACGTTTCCGCACCGTAGAGAGCTACACTCCAGATCAAACTCTTCACTAACCTTTTCTTTAAACTCTTACATAACGATCCTCTTAGAAGCTCCTTCCTGTTCATGAACGCCTCCTTCGCTAATGCAATTCTCTTCCTTATGTCCTTACTACTGTATCCATTTTCCTCTAACGTACTGCCTAAATAGTTGAATTGTTCAACCTGCTCAAGTTTTTCACCACCCACCTTTATCTTAAGTCTCACATTCCTCGCTCGTGATGCTTTACAAAACCGCATTACCTTAGTTTTCTTGTGATTAATCCTCATCCCATATTCCTCGCAACGCTCGTATAACGCATCTACTAGAGCCTGAAGCCCCCTTGCTGACTGGCTAATCAGCGCCTGATCATCCGCGAATCTCACTGATTTGAACATCATTCCTCCCACTTTTATTCCAGCTTCTAACTCATCCCATGCTTCCCTTACCATCTCTTCAGCGTACACGTTAAAGAGCAGCGGCGATTGAGGACAGCCTTGCCTCACACCTCGGCCAATGCTTGCCCACCCGGATTCTCCGTCCGCTACCCTCACTTGCGCAGTCTGGGCCATATACAGATTACGAATCAGTCGTCTATCCCTCCAATCTACACCTATTCTCTTCAGAATATCCATTAACTTTACCCAGTTCACCCTATCAAACGCTTTTTCAAAATCCACGAAACACGCATATACGTCCTGGTCGTATTCTAGGTTCCTCTCCACGAGGGACCTCATTATTGCTATTGCATCACGAGTTGATTTCCCTTTTCTGAAACCAAATTGATCTTCGCCCTAATACTCGTTTGCCCTCGCCTCCATTCGTCTGTTCAATATCCTCAGTCCACTTTCGCCGCGTGCGATATTAAGCTGATAGTCCTATAATCTCCGCATTCCACAGCTTTCTTCTTTTTCGGAAGCGGAATTAAAACCGTCTTCACGAAATCTTCCGGCCAGCATCCCTCCTCATAGATCCTGCGCACTCGTTCGAAAAAGCTTTTCTTACCTTCCTTCCCTAGATTCTTCAGAAGCTCACACGGGATATTGTCTACGCCGACTGCTTTCCTAGCCTTCATATCACGAAGTGCTCTCTCTATTTCCGAATCTAATATCCCCGGCCCAAGATTATCCTCCTCCACTGCACTTTCCTTCTCTAGAGTCAATCTCTCTGGTCTGTTCATTCCGTCATACAGGTCCTCCACGTATTCCTTCCATCTACTCTGTACCTCTTCTCGCTCGATTAGCATCCTCCCATCTTTACCCTTAATTTTAGACATGGCTTGTCCTCTTTTGCCGCCCGATAGCGACTTAACTTTGGCGTACAACGCGCCTACTTCTCCATCCTTCTGGAACTTTTCCATTTCCTCGCACTGTCTTTTCCACCAAGCCTCCCTTGCCCTCTTAGTTTCACGTCGTAATCGATTATTCAGTTCCCTATACATTCTTTTTCCCTATTCTGTGTCTACGTTCTTCCACTTCCTCCTCTCCTCCATTTCCCTTATCATGTTCTCCGTTATCCACGGCTTCTTTATCCTTCTACAGTCAACGTAACCAATTGACTTCTCCGCCGCTTTGACTATTCCCGTTTTAATATTATCCCATCTTTCCGCAACAGTCTTAGTACTTTCAATCTCCCGTATACTAATGTCCACTAGTTCCTGATATTCTCTCCTCATACTCCCCTTCAGGGCTTCTACGTTCCATTTCTTCGCCTTCCTAACTTTCATAAGTCTTTTGAATCTTACGTTGCATTTCATGAGCACTAGATTGTGGTTCGAATCAGCATCCGCTGCGGGGAAGCTGCGCGAGTTTTTCACACTATTCCTAAACCTCTGTCTTACCATAATGTAGTCTATTTGATATCTCCCCACATCCCCTGGACTTTTCCACGTGTACCTTCGCCCTTTATGATGTTTGAACCACGTGTTTGTGATGAATAATTTGTTTCTCCTACAAAATTCTGCTGCTTTCTCTCCCCTGTCGTTTCGTATTCCTAGACCAAAATCTCCTATTTCGTGCCCATCCCTCCCTTCCCCCACTGAAGCATTCCAGTCCCCCATCACTACCAGATTTTTCTTACCCGGTGTGTCTCTAATTATTTCCTCGAGCTGTTCATACACCTCATCTACTTCTTCTTCTCTATGATTGCTAGTGGGCATGTAAACTTGGACCACCACAAGGTTGGTGGGCCGCGCCTCAATTTCTACCACCAGAATCCTATCGCTTACCTGGTCTATACCTACCACACGCTTACCCATCTTCCCGTTTAATACTAAAGCTACCCCTCGCTGACTCTCTTCCCTATCTTCTCTATCAAATCTTACAGACAAATACACCAGCGTACCTCAGAGACGAATTTCAAAAACTTAGTAGAATACACGACTCAAATACGAGGGGAAATGAAAAACTCGTTATACCTCACCACCGGACAGTCAGATTCAATAAATCATTCATTGTTACTGCATGCCGCGAATGGAACAACATTGACCTACCACTACGTAAATCATCATCACTCGCCTCCTTCAAAAAGGCACTACACGTAAAACTTCTTCGAGAACAACAGCAAGACATGTAACATCACGGGAACAGTACGAAAGATTCATCAATTATCTCATCCGGCTTCATCTAATTTTCCTTTTCTTTACAGGTACTGGGTGAAATTTTCCATGTAATTCATTGTATTTGTATACTCAGGTTTACATTAGCTTTCTCAGTAGGTTTTCGCAGGTTTTTCACGCCCCCCTTCTTGTGTGGGCGTTTTCCTGCAGTGGGTTTTTTCCAATAAGGACGACAGTCAATATCCTTAGGTTTTTCCCACGTTCACTAACATCTTTTTACACTTGGTCAATAGTAACTTTGTTAAATTATAATGCTAATTGTTGATTGAAAATGGAACTTCTACTTATTTTTATGTAATTTCTCTGCATTTAATTTCATGAGCAACTAGACAATGTATTTAACTGCATATATTTACTGTTTGACGAGGGGTTAGATGGAAGATGGGACTTTCTAGTCCCAATCTCGCCCAATAAAGACGTATTATTATTATTATTATTATTATTTTTATTATTATTATGTTTTTTCTTAAATTTTCTTCAGTTTTCACTGAGTATCTTTAGTGTTAAGAGCACGGGTTTTCACCAAGGTAACTCTTCACTATTGAATTGCGTTGAGAAATTTTCTCGTGATATGACAGGTTGAAATTATTACAACCTTTTGCAGTTTGATGTAAGTATTTGGATGGAGGTTGAGTATTTTGAAACTATTTTGTATGTGTTTTGGGATGATACCGGTAGCTGAGATGACAATTGGAGCTATATAAACCTGTTCCATATTCCATATTCTTTTTATTTCTATTGCCAGATCTTGGTACTTGTTAACTTTTCCTGTAATTGTCTTTTCGATGTTATGCGACAGTGGCACGGCAATATCAACTATGTAGCAAGTTCTATATTTCTTGTCAATCAACACTATATCTGGTCTATTATTAACTATAGTTTTATCTGTTTGAATAGGCAGATCGTAATAGATTTTAAATTCGCCGTTTTCAAGCACTGTTTCAGGATGGTACACATAATATGGGGTCTTAGTATCTATTAACTTGTGTTGGTAGGCCAGTATTTGGTGGATAATTTTTGCAACTTGATTATGTCTACTTAAATATTCTGTATTAGCTAGCATCTTACAGCCAGACATAATGTGCTGGATTGTTTCAGGTACTTGAAAACACCTTCTACATTTGTCATCTGTTATGCTTTTATCACCAAGGATGTACTTTGCATAATTTTTAGTGCGGATGACCTGGTCTTGTATTGCAAGCATTAACCCTTCGGTTTCTCCATAAAGTTCACCCAATGACAACCATTTGTTTGATGAGATTTTATCAACATATGGTTGATTGAGGTCATTGATGTGTCGTCCATGTAATTCCTTCTGGGCCCATACTTCTACCTTTCTATTTAATAGAACAGCTCCTGTGTTGGTTGCTTCATCGGTCGTGCCATTTTTTAGATTTAATGGTGTTAATTTGTTGTCGGCATATACTATTGATTTGTGGAGCTTCGAACTGTTTGATTTATCGTAGAAGAAATGTTTTAGTCCATGAATTTGGTTTTTGAGGAGCTGTTGTAAATCTATTAACCCTCTACCTCCCATATAGCGGGGTAGCGTTAGCCTTTCTATTGCAGCCTTTGGGTGATGTAAATTAAATTTTGTGAATGTTGTACGTATTGATCTTACTATGCCTGCTATTTTGGTTTTGGTCCAGTCAATCACTCCAAATGTATATGTCAACACAGGTACCGCAAACGTATTGATGGCTTTGATTACATTTCGTGCATTTAATTCTGTTTTAAGGATGGATGTTAGTCTTTTATGGAATTCAGTTGTTAATTCCTTCTTGATCTGTTTATGTTGTATTGATTTTGCTTGCAGGAATCCAAGGTATTTGTAGTTCTCATTTGCTTCCATAGATATTATTGACTCGTCATCTGTAACATTGAAGTTACCATGCTTGATTTTCCCTTTTTCTATGTGAAGCAATCTGCATTTATCCAATCCGAATTGCATTTTTATATCCGCGGAGAACCTACTTGTGACATCCAAAAGGTACTTGAGCTGTATTTCATTTGAGGCATAGATTTTAATATCGTCCATATATAGAAGGTGAGACAAAGTAAATTATTATTATTATTATTATTATTATGTTTTTTCTTAAATTTTCTTCAGTTTTCACTGAGTAGCTTTAGTGTTAAGAGCACGGGTTTTCACCAAGGTAACTCTTCACTATTGAATTGCGTTGAGAAATTTTCTCGTGATATGACAGGTTGAAATTATTACAGCCTTTTGCAGTTTGATGTAAGTATTTGGATGGAGGTTGAGTATTTTGAAACTATTTTGTATGTGTTTTGGGATGATACCGGTAGCTGAGATGACAATTGGAGCTATATAAACCTGTTCCATATTCCATATTCTTTTTATTTCTATTGCCAGATCTTGGTACTTGTTAATTTTTCCTGTAATTGTCTTTTCGATGTTATGCGACAGTGGCACGGCAATATCAACTATGTAGCAAGTTCTATATTTCTTGTCAATCAATATTATTTGTTGTTGTTATTATTATTATTCTTTATTCCACAAGATTTACTTGGAGGTCTGCCAGCGTCGGGCCTTGCCAAGACGCTGCCTCAAGTTACAATTCATTTAAAAACCATTTATTATTATTATTATTATTATTATTCCCCTCCACTATATTTAACCCTATACCCATCACTCCAATAGTCCCCGCCATCCCTCCACCTCACTTCGCATAATCCTAAGATATCTATCCTCCCTTTATCCATTTCCCTTTTGATATTTTCTAACTTCCCCGCCCTCATCATAGTCCTCACATTCCACGTCCCTACATTAATAGCCGACTTCTTCTTTTCCATCTTCTTGGTCTTCTTTTCTTCCTTCTTCATTGCTGCTGCAGCTGATGATGATGATGATAAGTCTCTGCAAGGATTTCGCATGTTGGCGACCACGAGGACCTTGCCGACCTCGCTGCCGAGCCCGACACCCGCCCTTTGCGGACGGGTCCCGGGCGATGAGATTCCGAGGCTCATTTGGTTGTACTCCATGTTTACAGGGAAGAGATAGTTGGTAGGGTTTCCCACTTCCATTCCAACAGTGTTTTTTACGTGACACCATCACGTGGACTACCTTTCGTCTGGCTCCTACCCTTCGACCTATCTGGCATGGGTGGCCCTACCGGGAATAATTTAGAATTAATCCCGCCAGTGCAGCTCTAGGGGTCATAGGAACGCGCAAGCCTTTCCACCGCGACAAGGTTGTAGCCCAAGGGAAAGGATAGGTGATTGTTAAGAGATTTTTCCCTGAGCTCTGTGCCTCATGAATGCATTGGCAATATCAGACGATGTAAAACTCCTATCTACTCGTATAGAAAATAGGTCCCTGTGACATCACGTGGAGTGGCATCGCATGGGTGCCAATCTGGCCTTTTCAAATGAGGATAAAATTGACCATTGCCATTCGTCTAAACTGGGATTTCTAAAACCAAATAATTTGTTTATTATGAATACCCTAATGGTGGGTAACGAATGGCGATCAATGCCTTTATTTCGTTTTCTTTGATGAAGGAAACTACCCTATTGTCTGATGCATTCAGGCCCAGCATGGGACACTCAGCTTAGCGAGTCCTTTATTTAGGGTCACTCCTCGACAATTAATCCCAACCCTCCAACTCATTTATGATCATCGTCTCTGCAGGAATCCGTTTCGCAGTGGTTAAATCGTCGATAGTTTTTTCCATGATAAATTTTAATGAATTCTACAATTTTTTATGCTTGGAAATGAATTCTTTGGCTTTTTTTCTGTGTGTAAGCAATTTTTAAACACAATTTTAGAATTAAAAATAACGGACTTCTTCGGAAAAGGGGTTCCGTAGGGGAATATGTTGAGCGATACTCCTGCGTCAAAGTACGTGAGTGTACTGTATTTAGATAATAACCATTAATAAGTAATAATGCCAATAGCGAACCTTAGCCAATGCAGAAAGTACAAAAAGGTGATTCTGCCAGCACCAAAATTAATTCGAGATTCGCCGTCAAAGGTCGAGCTATCGTTCTGCATCGAAGGCCTTTTTAAGGCAGAGTGGAGGGGGGATTTAACGACGTAAGGGGGGGGGGTTACTTCGATGTCCTTATCAGCTCCCATTGGTCCAAATGTCCCGCGAAGCACCCGTGTTGACAGGAAAACTCTGGACCACTTCTCGTCGTGCAAGCAGGGGTTGGAGGAGAACAGCGTACCGCCGGGTTTTCTTCCTCTCCTCTATCTCTTCTGGGTCGGGGACATGGCAAAGTGGTGTGATATATAGCGTTCCACATTCAGGACAGTACGGGTCTTATGGAGAACAGTGTTGCCAAGCTTCCGCTCCGCCGGCAGGTATCCTGACAGCCTATGCAACCACCCATAAGAGAGCGCTAAAATAGTGTAATTTAAAAAGGAGTTTGGGATCGCACGAAAGACGGCGCAAATTAATAAATGCCTTAGCGTAAACTAAAATACCTTTGCTGCCATTTAAAAGGAAAAGTCTTTCGTTATTTTATGCATGTACTTATGAATAATATGTAATGTAAAAAATAACAATAAAGTGAAGGTTAATAAAATTTATCGCCACTTCTGAATGCGACAAAATTTCTACTCCTTACATATTATGGAATGTTTTTTGGCTCTGGATAGTATTAGACGAATGGCGATGTTGTATAAGACAACGATGGTTATATCAGACGGACAATTGGCTTTTCTATGTTATCATGAAAATTTACCGTAAGCGAAACGTCTATTTCCACTGACGTAACTGTAAGACGAGTGCCGTAAGAAAGATGACCTCATTGATACCTTGCTTATACACGTGCCTTAACTTTGCGGAGAGCGTCAATAAAAACCCAAGGAAATCGAATAGACCGTCAGGAATAAGTAGTAGCCGATTCTTGTTACTACTCTTTTCCTTTACTCCAAAGATCAACCATGGAACGTCCAACTTGAAAAACCATCCATAATCTATTTAAAATTTTCTCTCATATCAGTGTGGATCCAAACATAATCGACTCATGCAATGAGATAAAACGCATGAATTACCTCGATGAAAACGAAACGATAATAATTGTTTGCGTAATTATGTCAGTAAAATAATTCGCTATCACCAGTATTACTTTCACCCAGCAACATTTTAGGACGAGGTAAGTAAAGAACATAACTGACAACATTGAATACAAGTATTTTAACGCATTGCCCACACACGCACCTATTGGGGCTATTGCTCATGTTTTTTAAAGCTTAGTTCTCTTCTTCAGTTTATTGACTATCGCTTGGCCAGCGTTATGATGCAATTCGTGACGCAGATAAATTATGAATAGCAATAATCTTTCAAATCTCAATAAATACTCCTTGCCTGATGATTAATAGTACTCGAGCGTCATAATCAGCAGAAATACAAAAAATGTAATAAATGGTAACAGTCCCTCCATACTTTCTTGTTTATGAGTCCGACAGACTTTCCACTCCCTCCATGTGCTAGGCTGTGACCGTGGCTCCTCGGTTGAAGACGATGTCGACTGAGATGTTGAAGACGAATAATCAACTCCTCTATATCATCCTGCAAATTGTTTGCATGCCACATGTCTTCTTCCACTTTCTTGACGTGTTCAACATAGTGTTTCCAGTTCTCCGGAGTAATAGCATCAAAGCTTTCTGCTCTCAGTTTTCCACTTCAGTCTTCTTGAACGTTGAATTATTCATGCCGACGTAATGTTTCACTTGAGCCCAAACCATCTCAATTGGATTTAATTCGCAATGATATATATGGTCGTAATCTCAGAACTGTACAGCCGTGCTCCTTTGCAAATTCATCAGTCTTAAAATTTTCAAATTTTTCTCGTACTTGGTTTACTGTAAATAAAAGATCTCTTTTTGAAGCTGTCATCATCAAAGCTAATTTCTTTACCAGCCAACCATTCCATAATATGCAGTGAAGTTTTCTCGGGTTTCACACCGGGTCAGGTCCTTCATTTCTCCTTCCAACGTTTCGATGGACAACTCGCCCATCGTCTTCAGGGATTCAGGAATCCAAATTCCTTAATATTATATTTCCTCCAGCTTGTAGTCCGCAAGGATTCCAATTTCCTTGAGTGATAAGAGGCATTATCTACCACTATAATTGATCCTTCGGGTAGGTTTGCAAGAAGTGAGTGCTCAAACCATCTCTCGTAACACTCGCCATCAACTTCGTCGTGCTCATCCATCGAGTTCTTTTTGTACAGAAACACATGCTATGCTCCTTTTATGAACCCTTTTTCCGCCCCTGCATGTGTAATTGCAAATCGTCCTCCTCGGGAAGTGGGGGCCTTAAGCCCTGTACTTGGTCCAGCAAGGAAAGCTTGACGCGGATTTTCTATCTGTTTGTCTCGCCAAGTCATGTTCACTGTTTGTCCAACATTAATCCAAGTTTCGTTTGTGAATACAATCGTCCTGTGTTCGCGACGATATTTTTTAGCTGCCTTAAATAATTGTGCCGCCAACGAATAATTTCATCCCTTTCAATAAGAATGCTTCTTTTCCCCCTGCGTTCGTACAGGAAGCCTATGTTCAAAAGAAGACGTTATAGTGTAGTCCTTTTGTAATCTGGGAGTTCACTGTCTGGGAGTTCACTAAAGATGAATTTTAAAGTCGGAGGAATACTTTTCGCGAAGGATTCATGTACCTTCCTTCTAATTCCCGATCTCACAAAATCGTCGAAAATAACTGCTCTCGAATTTTTGTAAGGCTGTCTAATTTCTTTAGTTTTTGAAGGAGTTACCAATGGACCACAGGAGCTTTCCTTTCTCACTCTGTAAATAGTGGACTCCGAGCACCCAGTAACCTTCGAAGTTTCTCGGCAGGCCTCACTAAAGCTGAGAGATTCCCTGAAGTACGAGAAGACTTTGAGCACCAACTGTCTTTCGCGGCTTCTGAGCTTCTCAACTTTTTTCTTCTCTTCTTTGTATCGGACATGGTGATTGGGCATGTTACAGCAGAGATAAGTGTAAAGCACGCTTCACAATTCTCAAATTCAGCAGACCACACAACACAAGTTCAGTCCAAAAAATGCAACGACAAATTGAAATGCTTTCGTAAATTCTTCCCCCGGCCCCTTCGGCTAGGGTCGCTTCTAGTGCAGATGTTTTATGGTACCCTAAGAACGGAACTTGAGGAAAAACCCAAGCCCCCTTTTATGAAAGGCAGATGTTTTATGGTACCCTATGAAAGGAACTCAGAAAAAGCCCAAGCCCCCTTTTGTAAAAGGCGTGCACTGGATGGGGTAGTGTTTCGCACAGATTATGAGATATTCTCTTTCTTGATTCCTGCGGCGGGACCGGAACACCCAAGGCGTAATTTGCGTCTTGTTTCCAGCCGTTAAAATTTGCTTGCTTTCGCGTATCAATATATTGAAATAAAAACACTGCTGTTACGATGTATGAGTATTCTCTGCTCAGAATATCAAACGAATAGATATATTTCATAGTATGCATTGACAAAAACCTCCGCCCGAGAATTTTCCCTCTGCGCGCAAGAAAAAGCAAGAAGCCCGGCCCAGTGGCGCCGTAATATTTTTTCTTAAGATCAAAACCTTGTAGCTCCCTTCAGAATTGAGGTAAGCTAATGATCATTTCACTAAAAACAACTTTATAGTTTTCTCCAATTTGATACGCAGCATATAGGGACATACAATGCAAGAAACATAAGTTAGTAAGCGACTAATTTTTACCTTCCAAAAATCAAAATTTTCGTGTCCTAGAGGGTGTTACGTCGGCATAACATCATTTAACTCAATTACGATAAAATTGGTGAAGACCTTCAAAGAGAAAATATTATGAAGAATTTTATGCAGCAGATTCAAATCAATACAGACAACGGCCAGGCAACCATTGCGAGAAGAAGAGAAAGTAAAAGAATACACGTTTCTAACGGAAATTTACGTAAATGTTTTCTATAGCTTTTTTTATAATATTCATCGAAAAACTATTGCCACCATTGAATGCAGCATCTATTTCTACATTAGAATGCAATTTTTAATCAGTGCATAGGGCAACATTAATTTTCGTGTTGTTATTGACAACACCGCCCTCCCGGCCTTACGGAGATTATGAAGATGGGAAACGATTCTCCATAAGAGCCCATACTGTCAACTAAATGTGGAACGCTCTATTTCATGGGGATTGAATTGTAATTTGTAAGTGAATTCGAATTTGTCTGTTTTGTGATTTAAATGGAATCTAAACGCTGATCGTAGCAGTCGATTTTTCTTTTTGAGATAATAAAATTACCATCGATTTTGAAGAAGGCGATTGAAGGATTAGTTTTGAAAACTCTTCTATCATCACATTTACAAACTAAGCCGCAAGCAGCCTGGAATAGGCGTGTGGCAGGGGGTGTAAGGACACCAGATGTTTACACGTAATAAAAACAAATACTCAAACAAGAGTACGATTAGAATTTATTAAAGTCCTACATTGTTGTAAGGTGGGAAAACGAATTCCCATATGTATGCGTTCGGCTGAAAATATCTCTTAATAGGGTGGTTTACTAATATTTTTATACTGCCTAAATCGAAAGATTATTACTCATTGAGTACGCATTTCACGCTTTCACATTTTTTAATTACGATAAATATTTTTCGCGATTAAATGAAAAGTGAAAAATTTCAAGCGCGCGAAAACGCGACGGCTAAGTATGAATGCCGGGAAATGCCCGTCTGACGTCATTCTGGATCCCGCTTACGCCGTGTGAGGTGACCTTGGGGTGAGGATATTGTGCGCCGCTGCGATGCTGGCTACTAGCAGGTAGCAGAGTACCCTGCTAGCAGGTAGTGCTTGGCTTAAATAAGGATTATTAATACCTTATCAAACGAAGAAAACTTTCTGACCTTATCCAGTTTTAATAGGTGATTATTAAGACACGTTTCCCTGAGCTCTGTGCCTCATGAATGCATTGGCAATCTCAGACGATGTAAAACTCCTATCTACTCGTATAGAACCTAGGTCCCTGTGACGTCATGTGGAGTGGCATCGCATGGGCGCCAATCTGGCCTTTTTCAAATGAGGATAAAATTGACCATCGCCATTTGTCTAAACCGCGGCATTTCTAAAACCAAATAATTTGTATATTATGAATACACTAATGTTGGGTAAGGAATCGCAAGCAATGCCTTTCGTTTTATTTGATGAAGGAAACTACCCTATTATGTCGGACCTGGAAATAAAGATGATGATAATCTCCATGTCGCTCCTATAAATACGAGGCATTAAGTAGGGCCTGTCTGTTCACAAGAAAAAATATACTCACATGTATGACGTATTATCGCCGCTTTTATTTGGCTACAAACACTTACATCTCCTCTATACGTAATTATGCCGTTCTCTTCTAAGCATCTCGTTGCACCTAGGGGCGGAAGATTCGCCAACCCCCCCCGCGAAATTTTATCATTTTAAATGCCCGAAAAATGGATTTTGACGCAATTCTGACTCTTAAAAACGAGATTTAATTTTTTTAATACGATTTTTAGCATTTATTTAAATACTGAGTACACTTGTGGTGTCATTTCGACATAATCGCATCGGCGGTTGAGGAATAGGTCGTCCCGTGGACAAGTTTATTATTATAGGATAGGTTGCCGCCAATTACTTCGAATGAATTACGTCTTTGTCCTGAAAATCACCTCCCGTTTTAAAATGAATCCGTCCTAGCCAATTCTTCAATTCAGCGTAAAGATGAAAGTCACGCGGCAATAGATCGGAATTTTACTGCGGGTGATCGAAAATGTCCCTTTGAAATTGCTCAAGGAGCAGTTGGGCTGCATCAGCGCTGAGATGACGGGCGTTGTCGTGGATCAGAACACTTCCAGAAGTCAACACGTCTCCTCTTTTGTTTCGAATGGGAATGGACGTAATTTTTTTAACATGAGCAGCTGCATTAACGTTGAAATTCTCTTTTATCGGCATAAAGGTGAAGACATGTCAATACTGAAGCCATTCGTCTAGTTTTACTGTCTGTTTCTCCGCAGTGTACACTTGGCGGGAGAATCAATTGATGCAGTGCAGTTAATTAGATTGCTATAGTAACCTTAAAATAACAACTTACGGTCAGAAATGACTTGAGCGTGTGGAGTGCAGGATATGCAGTTGCCCTATTCGCGCAGTGCCCGCACGTCGCTTGTATTCTGTTTTTGATGGGCTATCGCAGGTTGAGAAAAGAAACGGCCCTCGATTCTGATCAAAGCGTTCCTTTGCTACGATATGTCGAGGAAAGGTAAACCTAGAACGTATGAAGGGAAATTTGCGAAGCGTTTACAGGAATCAAAAGAAGTTATTTTTATTCACGGCGATGCTTAATAGAATTACGGAAGCAATTTATCAGAAGCTAAATATGGAGAATGTTTCTCTATGGAAGCGAATCTTGGACGTTGACACCCACATAGCAACGAACCTCTCAGAGACGTCTCACTATGATCTCGAATGTCTCGAATATCGCAAATGTCTCAGAGGTGTAATCGTGAGCCGTTCAGGAAATTAAAAAAAAAACTTATTTAAACGCCATCAATGCCTTCCATATTATTTTTCGGTGCAATTGCGCAGTTTTGATTATTAAAATCACGAAATTTAATATGGGTTTCTTATTTTCAAAAGGTCATCCATCAAAAATTCGTCGCTAAAAATGATCGAGATAAGTAGGTCACAACTGTATAATTTGCATTTAGTTATTTTTTGCCTACATTTTTAAGCATACCAGAGTACACTCTTATGAGACATCTCAGAGACTTATCTGAGACGTCTCCTGAGACATCTCATAGACCACTTTTTTGGACATAGTGACGTCTCAGAGATGTCTCTGAAGCTCTCAGAATGTCTCTGAGACGTAACATGCGATATTCGAGACGTCTTAGAGACGTATCCGAGACGTATTTCTGCTGTGTGGGCAGCAGCAGAGAAGTCGAGTTACTATCGCCCTAATACGAAATAAAATTATAACTTTTGGCCAAAATACTAATTTTTACCGTATTTCATGCCAATCCACTCTTCTACGGAGCACAGTGGGCGGAAAAAAAAAACATTCACAAAACCCTAACTTTTCACTATTTTTTTGGAAAGCAAAAATTGAGCAGTATGATAATATAATGTCTAAGGATTAAAGAACTATAGCCATTTAAATATTTATTTCATCCATGAAGCCACCAGAAAGCCTTTAAAAATGAGAAAAAAAATAATAAAATGTTTCAAATTGGAATTTTCGCGAATAGCAAGTCTTTACTTTCGCTCGTGAGTCGATTATTTTTTATAGATTTGTAAGCATCATTTCTGAAAAATTGACATTTTCTAAGAATTATCTGTAAAAATATATTGATTCTAATAATTTTTTCATGCTATAAATAATTAAAAATTTAAAGGTTTACTATTTTTTCATAAAGTGAAAAAATATTTTATGAGAGCGACGAGACTCGATCGAAAAATACATATATGTCATTGCATGAAGTACGAATATGTGAAGTGTATTGCGTTTAAATTTTCTTCAAACATGAATATTGAGGTACACTTAATTAATTCCTGTATTGGCGCCTTGTAAATTGTTCTTGATTATGTTTACGCACTGTTTGAAGGCATTTGTCTACCTGAGATTGAAGTACTTTTAATTTTAAAGGTTTTACATGTCTATCCTCAATTGCAATGGATATTTTTCAAAATATTTATTTAGGCTGCAATCCATCAATTTCGAAATTTCATGCTAGCAACGTATATATTCAATTTACTTTGAAAGTGGTATTTGCACGATTCATTCTCTGCAAACACAGAAAGTATTAAATACGTATTAAACCCGTATTTTGAAATCCATAAAATCCGAATTATATCTAGAATTAATCTCTTTCAAAGGGGTTGCTATGTCCACTATTTCCCGCGAAATTATCAACAGCAGCTTCTGTTGACCGTTCCGAAATCACTGATTTGCTTACAGTGGCAGTACTGTTTTCCGTTCCGTTTTGCAGCAGCAGTAGCAGTACTGCCAGTGAATTACGGAACGCGCCCATAGATAAACAAACACGCTGTATATTTTCGTGATGCGGGTCCTATGACAACGAGCTGTGATATTGAAAGTGATGCGAAAGCCGATGACGACGGGAGTGACCGTGTGATTCAGAAAAATTATCACTAGAGCGATCGCTTTTCGCGACGGGAAAAGTGATCGCGATAGTGATCACTTTCGCGACGAAAAAAAATGATCGTGTGAATCATGGTTTACAAAATAATATCTTTACCCATCATTTTCCCCAATTCCGGCGTCCGTTTGAAATTCATATAGTGACTAGGTAACAATAATAAGATAAAATGGTTTTCTTGGATATTGCACAATTCAGAAAGATCATTCAAGTGCTTACAAAAATAACAAAGATGAAAAAAGTAATTTTGCTGAACATTTAATATACAACTGCCATAGGAGCGATTTTTAAATGAATATTTTAAACTTTTGCATCGATCGTAGTTTTTTAAATTTTGAATTTGACTCTAGAAAGCAGTTGGAAACTTTAAAAATAATTGAAAGTCAGGGCAGTACTCTTATAAATGAATATCTCTACCCATTCTTTTCCCCTGTTCTGGCGTCCGTTATAAAATTCATCTGGTAACTTGGTAACAATCCTAAGATAAACAAATCATAATTTGCGCCTACAGATAATGGTAATTCATTGAAACCCGGGTCGCGCTCTGTAAAAAAAGAAGTGTTATTAATAGTAATTGTGTGATATGAGAACCAATAATACTTTTTATGGCAATTTTGAAAGTGAAGGTTCGCTGTGGCGTAGCAAAGAGTTAACTTTTACGGAGGCTTCCGCAGTGATTAAATTGATGAAGGTTTTTTACGGTTGTAAAATTAATCATTAAAAAAGTTTTTTGTCCTCTAAAAATGAGCCTACTCGGTAGATTCACGGAAAATCTTCCTCAAAAAGTGTACGATTGAAATGGAGGCCACTGATATTCGCAGGTGAAAATTTATTATTTCGGGATTCCTTTCGCAGAGTTTTTCTTACAATTCCTATTGTTTATTTTAGTATAGCCTGATTGACACTATCATTTTTTACCATCCTATTCGATGGACAGGCTGAAATGGTCGCTCCGATGATCGCATCAATGATAGTGGAAAAATGACCGTTTCACTTATATCACCATTTTCCGCCTATGCTCCATAGGGATGGCAATCCCATCCCTTATCCCTTCATTGGGCACGCCCCTTATCCCATCGCTGGCACGGTCCTTCAACCAATCAGAAGGCACGGCTACTCACCGGGCCGTAACACCTCTTTGATTGGCTATAAATTGAATGACAGGGCTAAATTCAAAAACAGAGTGAATAAGCGATTTTAAAAAAACTGCAGTCGATGTGAATGACCGAATGATGAGTCAGAAAGTGATAGGTCGATGAGCAATCACATTCAATGTCCCTTAAAAAACCTATCATAGGAGATATCAGTCAATACCGCTACATACTACCACGGAATTAGCCGCCGCAAAAAGGCGTGTGGCAGGGGGTGTTAAGACACGAGCCGATCAGATAATAGTGGGTTGGAAGCGAAGGGGTACAAGTGATTTCTTCCTCATCAGAGTTAGGTAAAGTTAATTCTTAGATTAATACACAAAATCCTGGTTGCCAAGGGAAACGAGCGAGTCTCTGTTCTATACTGACATCGAGTGGAAAATCAAATGCACTACTAAACATCCTATTGATCTCGTTTGTTTTCTATACCTTATTTCTGTTCCTAACACTCTGTAGAAAAGAGAAATCACTTGTACCCCTTGGCTACCAACCCGTTCATATGAAAATAGAAGCACTCCATCGAAATTACGACTAGGATTATTAATGGCATTTGATTATAGCATCGTAATTTCAGTATACGCTTTGTTTATAGTTTTCTTTTAGTTCGGCTTGGTCAATTGAAACGCAATTGCGCAATGTTTTTATTTATCACTTGATAGCACTTATTGTCAACACACGAATCACCCGTTGCTATGCCTATTGCTAAGAGGAAAAAATGAATTCCCATACCGTAAAACGGCCTGACTTTACCCCAAGCGGCCTGACTTTTCCCCACCCCGTCAACAATGTTTCATTTCATGGAAATGGATACTATGTTGTGGATTGGGAGGGGTTTTTTATTTTTCTTGGATTCTTTGGCAACACTGCAAGACATTAAAAGGTTTTTCCAGTAGTCTTGCATGTTTTAGTCAAGGGTGCTGTTGATTTTGTGAGGAGGGTGTTTTTGTGGCACTAAAGTTTATATGTAAAAAGCTGGTGATTGTCGGCCTCCTAAACGCTTCCAGAAAGTGAGTTATGTATTTTTTTACTCTAAAGTTACCATAGATCGCCTGCATAAATCATATTTTTGTTCACATCAATCACTAAGAATTATATTAGCAAGGTTCTGGGTCAACGTACCTTTTCAGAGAAATCCGGAATGACTTTACCCCAGACATATTCTTGGGGAAAAGTCACATGGCTTCTCATTTCATGGGAATGTTCAATGTTTTATCGTAAAATTACTGTCGAATTTGAGTTTTCTGTTTTCCTTTCCCCTCCCATGTTCTTATACTTTATTTTCGTTCATTTTTGGTGTAGGTAGTAAAACGCCCTCTAAACATAAAAGAAAGCCAGGAGCCTAGTGTTAAGGTTGATACTTTCTAACATATAAACTCTTCAAAATACACCTATGATGTGTCATTTCTCCAAAAATCTTTTCTTGTGTGTGTTACAATAGGAATAAAATGTTGGGGAAAAGTCACCCGATTGCCGCCTGACTTTGCTCCAACGACATTGAAAAACAAAAAAAAAATGTTTTGAATACTTTACTGATCTAAAAAGGTGATTTTCAGTAACTGTAAAATATCAACAATCTAGCCTGAAAGAAATAAAAATTTTAAAAAAATATTTCAAGCAATTAAAACAAAAAATAAAGTGAGGAGTCAAAATATTTGGGGTAAAGTCAGGCCGTTTTACGGTATATATATCCGTTCAGCTAAATATCATTCTTAAATTATCGTTTCTTTCGGACCTGGAAATATCATACGGTTCTCTATGTCGCTCTGAAATAGATTATTATGTAGACGTAGATGTAGAATGGAGGGTGATGACGATAATTATGAATAATATTTTCTTAAACCCAGTGAGTTTCATGCCGTGAACGCATGATTTCGCATTAGTTCTTATAATGATGAGATCGTCTAAAATCCAAAATCGATTCATAGATATAAGCGTTAATAATATTTCCCTTTTGATTCGAGAAAACGTGCAAGTATAAGTACCCAAAATTGTTTGAAACTTGTTTTCCTAGAGGTTGCTGTATCTAAAAGAGTATCAATGCCGAAATGAATGTGCATAAACTTTTCGTATTCAACTCGTGATTGAAAACGAAACCGTTTAGAACGGATGGATCTCGTGATGCATGCTTCTTATTGTGTTCCTCTCTATTTGTGTATTCAAAATGAAATAGAATTGGATTTAATTAACAAAATGTGTGCCCATCATTCAAACAGTGATTTAACTCGGTTGGTAGGTTCGTTCGTATATATGATAGAGATCCTTCCAGGCTAAGCAAGGGGTGTATGAGTTTTACGCATTAGGGCAGGGAAACCACTCTCTTCGCTTCACCGAAATTGGTGAAGTGGTAGCGTATTTGTTAGTATGCGTGACTTTTATTGGACCGTGTGGTGTGCATGTTGCATCCAATTGCATGCTGCATGCTGGTGATTGATCACCCCCTGCCAAACACCCTAGAGGTGGCCCGCAGGGTATTATGCAGATGTAGATTTAGATATCAGTACTCAATTGTTCAGGCAATCTAAGCCTTTAATTATACAAAAAGGCTATGCACATGCACATGCAAGCAACCAGTGGCGCCGACTCCATGGGGCCCGAGGGGGCTCGAGCCCCCTCAAAGTTTCGTTTGGGGGTGGCGGAGCTCCCTGAATAATTCAAGATAACAATGAAGTTATATTATGCTTTGTGAAATCACAAAAATATATTGGTATTTTTTATTTCCCATGTTTGAAGATAGTTACCTTTTAAAATACATTCAACAATATGTGAAAACAAATAATTATAAGGTAGAAAGCAGGTTAACTGAAAACAAGTGGTGTGAATTATGATAGTGTTACGGTGCTGATACACACTTTGAATTCAACCTCTTTCCGGGGCAAGACCCCCGATATGGGACCTCCCAATATTTTTTATAAGTCGGCGCCCTTGCAAGCAACAATAGGGTAGTTTCCTTCATCAAAGAAACGAAAGGCATTGATTGCTATTCGTTACCCACCATTAGGGTTTTCATAATATAAAAAAATTATTTGGTATTGGGTATCCAATTTTAGACGAATGTAAATGGTCAATTTTATCCTCATTTGAAAAAGGCCAGATTGGCGCCCATGCGATGCCACTCCACGTGAGGTCATAGGTATCTAGATTCTATACGAGTCGTAAGGTGTTTTACATCATCTGAGATTACCAATGCATGCATGAGGCACAGAGCTCAGGGAAACGTCTCTTAAAAATCACCTATTCAAATTACCTATGGTCGGAGAGTTTGATAAGGTATAAACAATTCTTATTTAAGCCAAGCTCTACCTGCTAGCATCCTGCATCGTATCAGCGCTCATAGCATCACCCCAAGGTCAACTCACACAGCGACAGCGGGAACCAGAATGACGTAACACGGGGTTTTCCCAGCATTCAAACTTATCCGTCGCGTTTTCGCGCGGGTGAAAATTTTCACTTTTCATTTAATCGCGAAAAATATATATCGTCATTTAAATATCTAAATGCGTGAAATACGTACTCCAGGAGTAATAATCTTTCAATTCAGGTAATAAAAAAATAATAGGTAACCACCCTATTCCCACATCTATCCTCTCAGCAGAATCTAAAAAAAATCTACTGTTACTGAAGGATGCACGGTGATTAAATTGATGAAGGTTTTTATGGTTAGTGAATCAATCGATTGATAAAAATCAGTCTCCCATGGGGTGCACTAACACATTCAGCCCCTTTAAAAACCTATTTGGTGATGCGATCAAAGGGAAAGATTTCTCTGAATTCCAAATACGAAGACGTCGTGAATAACCTCTGTTGTTCAGCTCGGTGTGTTGTCGCAGAAAATTCATATAGTGTTTTTTTTTCTCTTCGTGAAGGCGGCAGTGCGCCTGCGATTTCTAATTTGTGTTTGTTTATGAGAAAATTATAGGTATGCGCATCTAAATCTGCAGGAGTGGCTCTTATGGGAATGAGGAATACTATTAATTTCGTTATTCACTATTATTTCCAAGTATTAAGCGTTGATATTTCGAAAATTTATTGAGCGAGAGATAAATGTTAACCCTAGATTAGACTACAATCACTGAGGAGCGTAGATTAGCATTACCCATGCCCAAAGAATAAACTTAGATCCCGTACGGAGTCATCGTGAATGATGGCTAATATCATTCACTCTCGCTGTGAACATGGCGAACTACTGCCGTTCGGCTGGCCGCATTTTCTTCAATGTTTGCTTAAAATGCAGTGACCTGTGTCACGTACTAACCGTAGGAAGGAATCGTGTCTATAAGGCATTGGGATGACTCAATTCAGAGTTGAGGGTGGAGAAAAAATATCGCATCGACTATGCGAAGCGACTCTGAATATCGTTCAGTTGCTGGGTAACCGTGTGACGAGAGTGTCGAATTTTATTCCCGAGTTTGCCTTTTCTGTCTAGTGAAGAAATTATTCCCGTGTTCTGACAACATGAAGGAAGTGTTTTACACTTATCTAAGATGTTAGTCTTTCGTGGTGCAAAGTGAATAAGTGTATTGGTGAATGTTGATTAATAAAATAATCCGAATTTGGAAATCACTGGTTGAGCGCATGGTGCGTATAGTGTCAAGTGTGTTCGATGGTGTACTTGTGGAAGCAACTTGTGGTGATTGTGTTGTATTGTGTAGCTTGTTGTGTTCACAACTAAGTTACGATTTTCGGATCTTACGATTTGGCTTCTTTCTGGTGGAAAGCGTCTAACGGCTCCAATTGCAAGGAAAAATCAAGTAAGGATAATTTTCATATTTAGAAACTAATTATATTATATTTATTTATTCTTTTGCTTGTGGGAATAAAATTTAATTGGGTATATAAGTCACACTGAGTGTAGGTATTTAGAATTATTTATCGCCAAGGTGTAGCATATTTATACTATAAAACCCACTGCCCACCTCTGATTGACTGATTCATAATAATGTTTGGTGTGAACGAACCGGAATACGAAAAAAATCATGGTTCCACCCCTTCTAAAATTTGTAGAATCACTATATCCTCTATCTAATTTTAATCAAGTGAAAGTTAGGTATCACCTACACAAATCCTTAGATCAATAGAAATCATCTTCCCACATCGCCTCCGTGGCGAAATCGGCTGGCGCGTTCGGCTGTTAACCCAAAGGTTGGTGGCTCGTGCTAAGCCGGGGGCGCTATTTCTTAACGATATCATTAAGAGTGGCCGGAAAAGGCGAGAGGCCTTTTTCGGGGGGAGAGTATTTGGGGGACCCAAACCACCCAACAGCGAGAGAAAGCGATTGCAGATGAACGAACGATTTAAAAAATGACGTATTTTTCCTGAAAAGGAGACTTTACGTAAGTAATGTCAAGAAAGAAAATGAAACCATTTTTATTTGTTAGTAGACACTTAGGTACGAATGATGTCGAAGGGTTTTGTCCGTATACGCCCGGGTTTGAAGGAAAAAGGCATTTGAAAGTCGAAAAGTACGGTCATATTGGATTTTGGCAGCAACCCCGAGTTAAGTTATTAGGCTACACAAGATGTGTACTAACGCTTTTTCTAAGTAATTCCTAACGCTGCCTTTATAGTCTCGTCTTATCTATCGTGGAAAAACCGACATTCTGAATCAATGTGTCCTACACAGTCAGGGATTCAGGAATCCAAATTCCTTAATATTATATTTCCTCCAGCTTGTAGTCCGCAAGGATTCCAATTTCCTTGAGTGATAAGAGGCATTATCTACCACTATAATTGATCCTTCGGGTAGGTTTGCAAGAAGTGAGTGCTCAAACCATCTCTCGTAACACTCGCCATCAACTTCGTCGTGCTCATCCATCGAGTTCTTTTTGTACAGAAACACATGCTATGCTCCTTTTATGAACCCTTTTTCCGCCCCTGCATGTGTAATTGCAAATCGTCCTCCTCGGGAAGTGGGGGCCTTAAGCCCTGTACTTGGTCCAGCAAGGAAAGCTTGACGCGGATTTTCTATCTGTTTGTCTCGCCAAGTCATGTTCACTGTTTGTCCAACATTAATCCAAGTTTCGTTTGTGAATACAATCGTCCTGTGTTCGCGACGATATTTTTTAGCTGCCTTAAATAATTGTGCCGCCAACGAATAATTTCATCCCTTTCAATAAGAATGCTTCTTTTCCCCCTGCGTTCGTACAGGAAGCCTATGTTCAAAAGAAGACGTTATAGTGTAGTCCTTTTGTAATCTGGGAGTTCACTGTCTGGGAGTTCACTAAAGATGAATTTTAAAGTCGGAGGAATACTTTTCGCGAAGGATTCATGTACCTTCCTTCTAATTCCCGATCTCACAAAATCGTCGAAAATAACTGCTCTCGAATTTTTGTAAGGCTGTCTAATTTCTTTAGTTTTTGAAGGAGTTACCAATGGACCACAGGAGCTTTCCTTTCTCACTCTGTAAATAGTGGACTCCGAGCACCCAGTAACCTTCGAAGTTTCTCGGCAGGCCTCACTAAAGCTGAGAGATTCCCTGAAGTACGAGAAGACTTTGAGCACCAACTGTCTTTCGCGGCTTCTGAGCTTCTCAACTTTTTTCTTCTCTTCTTTGTATCGGACATGGTGATTGGGCATGTTACAGCAGAGATAAGTGTAAAGCACGCTTCACAATTCTCAAATTCAGCAGACCACACAACACAAGTTCAGTCCAAAAAATGCAACGACAAATTGAAATGCTTTCGTAAATTCTTCCCCCGGCCCCTTCGGCTAGGGTCGCTTCTAGTGCAGATGTTTTATGGTACCCTAAGAACGGAACTTGAGGAAAAACCCAAGCCCCCTTTTATGAAAGGCAGATGTTTTATGGTACCCTATGAAAGGAACTCAGAAAAAGCCCAAGCCCCCTTTTGTAAAAGGCGTGCACTGGATGGGGTAGTGTTTCGCACAGATTATGAGATATTCTCTTTCTTGATTCCTGCGGCGGGACCGGAACACCCAAGGCGTAATTTGCGTCTTGTTTCCAGCCGTTAAAATTTGCTTGCTTTCGCGTATCAATATATTGAAATAAAAACACTGCTGTTACGATGTATGAGTATTCTCTGCTCAGAATATCAAACGAATAGATATATTTCATAGTATGCATTGACAAAAACCTCCGCCCGAGAATTTTCCCTCTGCGCGCAAGAAAAAGCAAGAAGCCCGGCCCAGTGGCGCCGTAATATTTTTTCTTAAGATCAAAACCTTGTAGCTCCCTTCAGAATTGAGGTAAGCTAATGATCATTTCACTAAAAACAACTTTATAGTTTTCTCCAATTTGATACGCAGCATATAGGGACATACAATGCAAGAAACATAAGTTAGTAAGCGACTAATTTTTACCTTCCAAAAATCAAAATTTTCGTGTCCTAGAGGGTGTTACGTCGGCATAACATCATTTAACTCAATCACGATAAAATTGGTGAAGACCTTCAAAGAGAAAATATTATGAAGAATTTTATGCAGCAGATTCAAATCAATACAGACAACGGCCAGGCAACAATTGCGAGAAGAAGAGAAAGTAAAAGAATACACGTTTCTAACGGAAATTTAAGTAAATGTTTTCTATAGCTTTTTTTATAATATTCATCGAAAAACTATTGCCACCATTGAATGCAGCATCTCTTTCTACATTAGAATGCAATTTTTAATCAGTGCATAGGGCAACATTAATTTTCGTGTTGTTATTGACAACACCGCCCTCCCGGCCTTACGGAGATTATGAAGATGGGAAACGATTCTCCATAAGAGCCCATACTGTCAACTAAATGTGGAACGCTCTATATCATGGGGATTGAATTGTAATTTGTAAGTGAATTCGAATTTGTCTGTTTTGTGATTTAAATGGAATCTAAACGCTGATCGTAGCAGTCGATTTTTCTTTTTGAGATAATAAAATTACCATCGATTTTTAAGAAGGCGATTGAAGGATTAGTTTTGAAAACTCTTCTATCATCACATTTACAAACTAAGCCGCAAGCAGCCTGGAATAGGCGTGTGGCAGGGGGTGTAAGGACACCAGATGTTTACACGTAATAAAAACAAATACTCAAACAAGAGTACGATTAGAATTTATTAAAGTCCTACATTGTTGTAAGGTGGGAAAACGAATTCCCATATGTATGCGTTCGGCTGAAAATATCTCTTAATAGGGTGGTTTACTAATATTTTTATACTGCCTAAATCGAAAGATTATTACTCATTGAGTACGCATTTCACGCTTTCACATTTTTTAATTACGATAAATATTTTTCGCGATTAAATGAAAAGTGAAAAATTTCAAGCGCGCGAAAACGCGACGGCTAAGTATGAATGCCGGGAAATGCCCGTCTGACGTCATTCTGGATCCCGCTTACGCCGTGTGAGGTGACCTTGGGGTGAGGATATTGTGCGCCGCTGCGATGCTGGCTACTAGCAGGTAGCAGAGTACCCTGCTAGCAGGTAGTGCTTGGCTTAAATAAGGATTATTAATACCTTATCAAACGAAGAAAACTTTCTGACCTTATCCAGTTTTAATAGGTGATTATTAAGACACGTTTCCCTGAGCTCTGTGCCTCATGAATGCATTGGCAATCTCAGACGATGTAAAACTCCTATCTACTCGTATAGAACCTAGGGCCCTGTGACGTCATGTGGAGTGGCATTGCATGGGCTCCAATCTGGCCTTTTTCAAATGAGGATAAAATTGACCATCGCCATTTGTCTAAACCGCGGCATTTCTAAAACCAAATAATTTGTATATTATGAATACACTAATGTTGGGTAAGGAATCGCAAGCAATGCCTTTCGTTTTATTTGATGAAGGAAACTACCCTATTATGTCGGACCTGGAAATAAAGATGATGATAATCTCCATGTCGCTCCTATAAATACGAGGCATTAAGTAGGGCCTGTCTGTTCACAAGAAAAAATATACTCACATGTATGACGTATTATCTCCGCTTTTATTTGGCTACAAACACTTACATCTCCTCTATACGTAATTATGCCGTTCTCTTCTAAGCATCTCGTTGCACCTAGGGGCGGAAGATTCGCCAACCCCCCCCCGCGAAATTTTATCATTTTAAATGCCCGAAAAATGGATTTTGACGCAATTCTGACTCTTAAAAACGAGATTTAATTTTTTTAATACGATTTTTAGCATTTATTTAAATACTGAGTACACTTGTGGTGTCATTTCGACATAATCGCATCGGCGGTTGAGGAATAGGTCGTGTCCGTGGACAAGTTTATTATTATAGGATAGGTTGCCGCCAATTACTTCGAATGAATTACGTCTTTGTCCTGAAAATTACCTCCCGTTTTAAAATGAATCCGTCCTAGCCAATTCTTCAATTCAGCGTAAAGATGAAAGTCACGCGGCAATAGATCGGAATTTTACTGCGGGTGATCGAAAATGTCCCTTTGAAATTGCTCAAGGAGCAGTTGGGCTGCATCAGCGCTGAGATGACGGGCGTTGTCGTGGATCAGAACACTTCCAGAAGTCAACACGTCTCCTCTTTTGTTTCGAATGGGAATGGACGTAATTTTTTTAACATGAGCAGCTGCATTAACGTTGAAATTCTCTTTTATCGGCATAAAGGTGAAGACATGTCAATACTGAAGCCATTCGTCGAGTTTTACTGTCTGTTTCTCCGCAGTGTACACTTGGCGGGAGAATCAATTGATGCAGTGCAGGTAATTAGATTGCTATAGTAACCTTAAAATAACAACTTACGGTCAGAAATGACTTGAGCGTGTGGAGTGGAGGATATGCAGTTGCCCTATTCGCGCAGTGCCCGCACGTCGCTTGTATTCTGTTTTTGATGGGCTATCGCAGGTTGAGAAAAGAAACGGCCCTCGATTCTGATCAAAGCGTTCCTTTGCTACGATATGTCGAGGAAAGGTAAACCTAGAACGTATGAAGGGAAATTTGCGAAGCGTTTACAGGAATCAAAAGAAGTTATTTTTATTCACGGCGATGCTTAATAGAATTACGGAAGCAATTTATCAGAAGCTAAATATGGAGAATGTTTCTCTATGGAAGCGAATCTTGGACGTTGACACCCACATAGCAACGAACCTCTCAGAAACGTCTCACTATGATCTCGAATGTCTCGAATATCGCAAATGTCTCAGAGGTGTAATCGTGAGCCGTTCAGGAAATTAAAAAAAAAACTTATTTAAACGCCATCAATGCCTTCCATATTATTTTTCGGTGCAATTGCGCAGTTTTGATTATTAAAATCACGACATTTAATATGGGTTTCTTATTTTCAAAAGGTCATTCATCAAAAATTCGTCGCTAAAAATGATCGAGATAAGTAGGTCACAACTGTATAATTTGCATTTAGTTATTTTTTGCCTACATTTTTAAGCATACCAGAGTACACTCTTATGAGACATCTCAGAGACTTATCTGAGACGTCTCCTGAGACATCTCATAGACCACTTTTTTGGACATAGTGACGTCTCAGAGATGTCTCTGAAGCTCTCAGAATGTCTCTGAGACGTAACATGCGATATTCGAGACGTCTTAGAGACGTATCCGAGACGTATTTCTGCTGTGTGGGCAGCAGCAGAGAAGTCGAGTTACTATCGCCCTAATACGAAATAAAATTATAACTTTTGGCCAAAATACTAATTTTTACCATATTTCATGCCAATCCACTCTTCTACGGAGCACAGTGGGCGGAAAAAAAAACATTCACAAAACCCTAACTTTTCACTATTTTTTTTGGAAAGCAAAAATTGAACAGTATGATAATATAATGTCTAAGGATTGAAGAACTTTAGCCATTTAACCCATTAATGCCCAGACGTATCTTTAGATACATCCTACTTTAAAAATTCCTAAATAGTCTTTAGTATGTTGTTTACGCAATTTATTTATGTAATATGACAAAAGAAAGTCTTCAAATGGTATACAAGCGATTTAGATTATTTAAGCCTATATTTGCAATTTTTATACTTAATTTCACATGGCTAATCATAAACTACTCTGAAATCGCTACGCTATGGTCTTGTGAAAATTTAATTTTCGTATAGAGTATTTTAGTTATCTGAATCCAGTTTTTACCTGTTTTATCTTAAATGTATAAGGAATATTATCTGTATAAAGAAATTTATTTTTCTTTCAAGCTCATAACAAAACTTATCAGTAAAGTTTTGACTTATCTAAAGATACGTCTGGGCACTTGTGGCACTAAAAATTCAAGTTTTCACTTGTAGGTATGTTTCATTTTATTTATTGATTAAATAAATAAATAATTATTTTATAAGCCTAATTATGTGATAGCTTGAAGACAATTTTATTCTGCCATTTCATGAAGTATAATATTGAACAATTAGGTAAATACAGCAAAAACAGGTATTTTCTCAGAATTGTGGTGTATCCTCATTTGAATTGTGATAAATTACCTTCATTGGAAGCATGGAATGAATCAGTATTGAATTTCTGGAGGCGCAAATGCTCGCTATATTAAGTTGCCTATCCTGGCACAGTAGCGGAAACAGAAAAAAAATTTCAAGGGGGGCGCAAAAGATATCTTGAGCTACCTATACTTGTATCGTAACGAAAACTAATCAAGTCACATTCAAAGTTTAGGAAAGTTATTTAAAATGATTATACACGTATATGTACAAGGTAATGCCATCTTATGATGTGAAGGAGTTACAATTGTAGTTCTGCAATGTTAGACAATGCAGGCGGCCACGTAAGAGGGGGGCGCGCGCCCCCATCCCCCCATGCGTATCTGCCACTGTCGTGGCATCACTTGTATTCTTCATCGCCGACGGTGGAATGGATTGATAACTTTGTTTCTCGTTAAACTTTCCGCTGGCAATGAAATCCAGATTGCAAACCGGAAATCAGAGTAGGAAATAAGTAACTTTAGTGAACATCGTTAAATAAACTATGTACCACGCTATGTCACCCAAAAGTTTGTATTTTGTATTCGAGTCTCCGATGGATACACCTGACATAAGGAGGAATCGGTGCTTTAAAAACTTCTCTACCGTCACTTTTGTAAATGATTTTTTGTTACTTTTGTTGCACACCCCTTGCTATATGAGTCAGGAAAACAACATAGGGGCTCCCATTTACCGCTGAGAAGAGAAGACTCTACCATCAACGCTGTCAAAACAAAAATTCAAGACAAGTTTTCTGAACAATTGTTAAAAATGTTAGTACATTCGTACGTACAAATCGAAGGCATTTATAAAGTGTTATTTATAAAGGAATATCGTTACTCTCAGGTTATCACAGTCTTCCTAGTCGATGGCTTTATCGGAGGACATCTCCAGATTGCACCATCGAAATAGTTTCTCAATCAATGCGAAGGAACAAGTTTGAAGAAATTTTAAGGTTTCTGCATTTGGCAGATCCATATTATAATGGGAAAAATGATGGCAAGGATAGGCTACATAGAGTTCAACTTTTGTTTGAGACTTTGATCAAGACTTTCAAAATTGTAAGCCCTGGAGGATACTGTTTGGTGGATGAATCAATCAACCCCTACTATGGTAGATACGGCTGCAAGCAATGTATTAAATGGAAAGGAGTAAAATTTGGGTTAAAATTATGGTGTATTTCTGAATCAAGTATTATATACATTCTGTATAATATTCATCTGGTAACTTGGTAACAATCCTAAGATAAACAAATCATAATTTGCGCCTAAAGATAATGGTAATTCATTGAAACCCGGGTCGCGCTCTGTAAAAAAAGAAGTGTTATTAATAGTAATTGTGTGATATGAGAACCAATAATACTTTTTATGGCAATTTTGAAAGTGAAGGTTCGCTGTGGCGTAGCAAAGAGTTAACTTTTACGGAGGCTTCCGCAGTGATTAAATTGATGAAGGTTTTTTACGGTTAGTAAAATTAACCATTAAAAAAGTTTTTTGTCCTCCAAAAATGAGCCTACTCGGTAGAATCACGGAAAATCTTCCTCAAAAAGTTTACGATTGAAATGGAGGCCACTGATATTCGCGGGTGAAAATTTATATTTCGGGATTTCTTTCGCAGAGTTTTTCTTACAATTCCTATTGTTTATTTTAGTATAGCCTAAATGACACTATAATTTTTTTCCATCCTATTCGAGGGACAGGCTGAAATGATCGCTCCGATGATCGCATCAATGATAGTGGAAAAATGACCGTTTCACTTATATCACCATTTTCCGCCTATGCTCCATAGGGATGGCAATCCCATCCCTTATCCCTTCATTGGGCACGCCCCATATCCCATCGCTGGCATGGTCCTTCAACCAATCAGAAGGCACGGCTACTCACCGCGACCGTAACACCTCTTTGATTGGCTTTAAATTGAATGACAGGGCTAAATTCAAAAACAGAGTGAATAAGCGATTTTTAAAAAACTGCAGTCGATGTGAATGACCGAATGATGAGTCAGAAAGTGATAGGTCGATGAGCAATCACATTCAATGTCCCTTAAAAAACCTATCATAGGAGATATCAGTCAATACCGCTACATACTACCACGGAATTAGCCGCCGCAAAAAGGCGTGTGGCAGGGGGTGTTAAGACACGAGCCGATCAGATAATAGTGGGTTGGAAGCGAAGGGGTACAAGTGATTTCTTCCTCATCAGAGTTAGGTAAAGTTAATTCTTAGATTAATACACAAAATCCTGGTTGCCAAGGGAAACGAGCGAGTCTCTGTTCTATGCTGACATCGAGTGGAAAATCAAATGCACTACTAAACATCCTATTGATCTCGTTTGTTTTCTATACCTTATTTCTGTTCCTAACACTCTGTAGAAAAGAGAAATCACTTGTACCCCTTGGCTACCAACCCGTTCATATGAAAATAGAAGCTCTCCATCGAAATTACGACTAGGATTATTAATGACATTTGATTATAGCATCGTAATTTCATTATACGCTTTGTTTATAGTTTTCTTTTAGTTCGGCTTGGTCAATTGAAACGCAATTGCGCAATGTTTTTATTTATCACTTGATAGCACTTATTGTCAACACACGAATCACCCGTTGCTATGCCTATTGCTAAGAGGAAAAAATGAATTCCCATATATATATCCGTTCAGCTAAATATCATTCTTAAATTATCGTTTCTTTCGGACCTGGAAATATCATACGGTTCTCTATGTCGCTCTGAAATAGATTATTATGTAGACGTAGATGTAGAACGGAGGGTGATGACGATAATTATGAATAATATTTTCTTAAACCCAGTGAGTTTTTTGCCGTGAACGCACGATTTCGCATTAGTTCTTATAATGAGGAGACCGTCTAAAATCCAAAATCGATTCATAGATATAAGCGTTAATAATATTTCCCTTTTGATTCGAGAAAACGTGCAAGTATAAGTACCCGAAATTGTTTGAAATTTGTTTTCCTAGAGGTTGCTGTATCTAAAAGAGTATCAATGCTGAAATGAATTTGCATAAACATTTCGTATACAACTCGTGATTGAAAACGAAACCGTTTAGAACGGATGGATCTCGTGATGCATGCTTCTTATTGTGTTCCTCTCTATTTGTGTATTCAAAATGAAATAGAATTGGATTTAATTAACAAAATGTGTGCCCACCATTCAAACAGTGATTTAACTCGGTTGGTTGGTTCGTTTGTATATATGATAGAGATCCTTCCAGGCTAAGCAAGGGGTGTATGAGTTTTACGCATTAGGGCAGGGAAACCACTCTCTTCGCTTCACCGAAATTGGTGAAGTGGTAGCGTATTTGTTAGTATGCGTGACTTTTATTGGACCGTGTGGTGTGCATGTTGCATCCAATTGCATGCTGCATGCTGGTGATTGATCACCCCCTGCCAAACACCCTAGAGGTGGCCCGCAGGGTATTATGCAGATGTAGATTTAGATATCAGTACTCAATTGTTCAGGCAATCTAAGCCTTTAATTATACAAAAAGGCTATGCATGGGCCCCCCCAATGGCATGCCCCCGATATGGGCCCCCCCAATATTTTTTATAAGTCGGCGCCCTTGCAAGCAACAATAGGGTAGTTTCCTTCATCAAAGAAAACGAAAGGCATTGATTGCTATTCGTTACCCACCATTAGGGTTTCCATAATATAAAAAAATTATTTGGTATTGGGTATCCAATTTTAGACGAATGTAAATGGTCAATTTTATCCTCATTTGAAAAAGGCCAGATTGGCGCCCATGCGATGCCACTCCACGTGACGTCAAAGGTATCTAGATTCTATACGAGTCGTCAGGTGTTTTACATCATCTGAGATTACCAATGCATGCATGAGGAACAGAGCTCAGGGAAACCTCTCTTAAAAATCACCTATTCAAATTACCTATGGTCGGAGAGTTTGATAAGGTATAAACAATTCTTATTTAAGCCAAGCTCTACCTGCTAGCATCCTGCATCGTATCAGCGCTCATAGCATCACCCCAAGGTCAACTCACACGGCGACAGCGGGAACCAGAATGACGTCACACGGGGTTTTCCCAGCATTCAAACTTATCCGTCGCGTTTTCGCGCGGGTGAAAATTTTCACTTTTCATTTAATCGCGAAAAATAGATATCGTCATTTAAATATCTAAATGCGTGAAATACGTACTCCAGGAGTAATAATCTTTCAATTCAGGCAATAAAAAAATAATAGGTAACCACCCTATTCCCACATCTATCCTCTACAGCAGAATCTAAAAAAAAATCTACTGTTACTGAAGGATGCACGGTGATTGAATTGATGAAGGTTTTTATGGTTAGTGAATCAATCGATTGATAAAAATCAGTCTCCCATGGGGTGCACTAACACATTCAGCCCCTTTAAAAACCTATTTGGTGATGCGATCAAAGGGAAAGATTTCTCTGAATTCCAAATACGAAGACGTCGTGAATAACCTCTGTTGTTCAGCTCGGTGTGTTGTCGCAGAAAATTCATATAGTGTTTTTTTTTCTCTTCGTGAAGGCGGCAGTGCGCCTGCGATTTCTAATTTGTGTTTGTTTATGAGAAAATTATAGGTATGCGCATCTAAATCTGCAGGAGTGGCTCTTATGGGAATGAGGAATACTATTAATTTCGTTATTCACTATTATTTCCAAGTATTAAGCGTTGATATTTCGAAAATTTATTGAGCGAGAGATAAATGTTAACCCTAGATTAGACTACAATCACTGAGGAGCGTAGATTAGCATTACCCATGCCCAAAGAATAAACTTAGATCCCGTACGGAGTCATCGTGAATGATGGCTAATATCATTCACTCTCGCTGTGAACATGGCGAACTACTGCCGTTCGGCTGGCCGCATTTTCTTCAATGTTTGCTTAAAATGCAGTGACCTGTGTCACGTACTAACCGTAGGAAGGAATCGTGTCTATAAGGCATTGGGATGACTCAATTCAGAGTTGAGGGTGGAGAAAAAATATCGCATCGACTATGCGAAGCGACTCTGAATATCGTTCAGTTGCTGGGTAACCGTGTGACGAGAGTGTCGAATTTTATTCCCGAGTTTGCCTTTTCTGTCTAGTGAAGAAATTATTCCCGTGTTCTGACAACATGAAGGAAGTGTTTTACACTTATCTAAGATGTTAGTCTTTCGTGGTGCAAAGTGAATAAGTGTATTGGTGAATGTTGATTAATAAAATAATCCGAATTTGGAAATCACTGGTTGAGCGCATGGTGCGTATAGTGTCAAGTGTGTTCGATGGTGTACTTGTGGAAGCAACTTGTGGTGATTGTGTTGTATTGTGTAGCTTGTTGTGTTCACAACTAAGTTACGATTTTCGGATCTTACGATTTGGCTTCTTTCTGGTGGAAAGCGTCTAACGGCTCCAATTGCAAGGAAAAATCAAGTAAGGATAATTTTCATATTTAGAAACTAATTATATTATATTTATTTATTCTTTTGCTTGTGGGAATAAAATTTAATTGGGTATATAAGTCACACTGAGTGTAGGTATTTAGAATTATTTATCGCCAAGGTGTAGCATATTTATACTATAAAACCCACTGCCCACCTCTGATTGACTGATTCATAATAATGTTTGGTGTGAACGAACCGGAATACGAAAAAAATCATGGTTCCACCCCTTCTAAAATTTGTAGAATCACTATATCCTCTATCTAATTTTAATCAAGTGAAAGTTAGGTATCACCTACACAAATCCTTAGATCAATAGAAATCATCTTCCCACATCGCCTCCGTGGCGAAATCGGCTGGCGCGTTCGGCTGTTAACCCAAAGGTTGGTGGCTCGTGCTAAGCCGGGGGCGCTATTTCTTAACGATATCATTAAGAGTGGCCGGAAAAGGCGAGAGGCCTTTTTCGGGGGGAGAGTATTTGGGGGACCCAAACCACCCAACAGCGAGAGAAAGCGATTGCAGATGAACGAACGATTTAAAAAATGACGTATTTTTCCTGAAAAGGAGACTTTACGTAAGTAATGTCAAGAAAGAAAATGAAACCATTTTTATTTGTTAGTAGACACTTAGGTACGAATGATGTCGAAGGGTTTTGTCCGTATACGCCCGGGTTTGAAGGAAAAAGGCATTTGAAAGTCGAAAAGTACGGTCATATTGGATTTTGGCAGCAACCCCGAGTTAAGTTATTAGGCTACACAAGATGTGTACTAACGCTTTTTCTAAGTAATTCCTAACGCTGCCTTTATAGTCTCGTCTTATCTATCGTGGAAAAACCGACATTCTGAATCAATGTGTCCTACACAGTCTATTTCTCATATTTTATTTTCATAATCTTATCTACCGTAGTATGTTGGGGTTCGTAATATCCAACTAACTCCCTCTATAAAAACTCTCAGTTGTTCTTTACAAGGATGCAAAAATTGTTGGACCAATAATTATAAATTGTTTTAGATAAAATTTGGGGGTTAAAATTCCATTTTTTTACTCACGTGTTTACAGTTATTTCCCGAGAATTTCTGCTCCGATGCCATATTCGTACCAAATGCCGACACCATCCTTGCTTATTTCTCATATATTTGGCAGCAGCCCAGACGAATACCAGGATCAATGCCCAGGAAAACGATTGGTACAGTGTCACTGCAAAATCACACCAAAGAATAAATACAGCATTAGAAAGGATTTTTGAAGTATATGTATGAAACATATATTGCAAGAATCCGATAGTTTGAATAAATATTATATCATAATCGTTATTTACATCACTTATAGGGAATACACTGATAAGATGATTAAACAAATAAATGGTGCGTATAGGTATATGTCAAAAGTGACTACATTTTTTACGTTGATTGTCATTCAATTTATGGGAGGTTATCCCATAAACAAAATTCACCGTGTAAAACAATGTCGATAACCCATCCTATGCAACCCGATAAGTGTATGGAATTTATTAATGAGGGATTCCTATTTACAAGACAACACAAAGGGCGCCATTGAACCATTGCAACACTTACGGCCTATTTACTCGGAACATCAAACATTTCGAATTAATGTCTGAATGTATTTAAACGCGTGAATGAACAATGGAAAGCACCGTGTAAAATACTGAAGCGAATGCATCTATAGAAAATAGAACCTGTTGTAATTTGGTTCATTCATTCGTGAATGCTCCGTTCATATCGACCGAACTCGTACGTGTTTTTGTACCGCTTAAATATGCCTTAAGAAAGAAATACCGTTCAAAGGGAAACCGATTTTCCCGCTGATAAAACGCAGGGTGGCCAGATTTATAATGAGTTGTCAAGATAAGAAGTGCAGCAAATTGAATCATATTATGCCAACGGTTCGCATTAATGTATTTTGATGGAAATTTGCCAAAAAACGACGAATCAAGCAATGGAATGCATATTATACGATGGCAATTATAATGATAATACACATTAATAATAATATTCTACTCACGGACCCAAACACTGCCGATCACGTTAATGTCGTCCCAGCAAGCCGCTGTTTGCACCAGGTTTTCTTCCAACTCTGACCTCTCATGCACACGATATTTCACTGTTTTTAAATTTCTCCAGCAAACTCTGCGTGCACGAAAAACAGTCACGTCGCTGCATCCGTGTATCCATTGGGTCGTCATACATACGTCAATGGAGGTAGAAACAGGTGTCCGTTGATGTAGACAATGTTACGCTATAGCGGTGTGCAAGCAGTTTGAAATGAGACAAAAGATAACGAGTCATACGGTGTTAAGAAGACCGTTGAGCTGTGGGTGGGGGAGGAAAGTCAGGGAGTTGGGGAGGATTCGAAAATGGAATGAGGAGACGCTTACAGTTGAATAGAGCATTTAAAAACCGTCGGAGAGTCAAAAGGACCCAGACACCGAGACGGCCGAATTTGTTCCGCCTCACAAGGAAAGCAGACGTGACGTCAGGAAAACAAAAGCCAATCGGTATTCGAAATCGTTAATCAAAAAGTGGCGTAATAGTTTATAAAATTATTTTAAATGAATTTATTTAAAATATTACATTTAAAATTTAATTTAAATTTGATATTAATTATTAGCTGAACACTGATATTCTATTTTTATTTTTTTTACGAAATAAATGAGACTCAAATTTTCGTGACGTCATAAACGTCCTTCACTCAGGTGACGAATCGCATCCACAGAGCCCCAATCCTTCTCAGTGTCCTGCTAACCACCGTGGAGTTAAGACGTAAGTAAGCAAGCCATTCATAAGTTTACGTTTTTATCGTGTCATACATATGTCATTGCTATATCATTTTAGTGTTTAAGTTATCAGTGAATCTGCTTTTATCAGTGCTTATAATTATTCGCGAGTTTCTCTGCTTGATTGAGATTTATCCCGCCTATGATTATTTTTATTACCCAATGCAAAGAATCTCGAAGGTTTGAAGGTAGCGTAATTGTGATATATTCGCCAGTGGTTTGTGTGTTTCCATTGTTCCTATACGACGATATTGGGGATGTAATTTCTTTTTTTCGATTTCCAATCCGTCCCTTACATTCACCGCTCATTCGCTTTCACGAGTTCGATTGCTATTACGAAAGGAGATACATCTGAATTGTTCATAAATTGAGTTCCATGTCTAGTGATATAGTTTCAGTAATGTCGTCGGAATGCCTCACATATCAGATGTTCGTAAATTGTCCGTTGCAGCGATCCATTGGTCATATTGCGATATTATTTCCACTTAGGCGGATTCTGATCAATTAGCCGTGATTGTGATAATATGTGAATTGCTTGCCAAGTACTTTTTCCCTAAGGTCATACGAACTAACTCCTCCGGTGATTTCCTTAAGAGGTTTTGAGAACAACTTACACGAAGGAATTCGTCCCCTATCGTTTGGTGGAAGCGATTGTTATCTCGTATTCTCGTATTATTCTCGTATTCGTAGGTAGCTCTTGCCGCAAAAATATTCCGAGTTTTATGGGCCTTATCACCAAGGAGATGGAATTTTTGCAAGACTGCCCCATTTGACCGCTGACTGCTACACCCAGATGTTTTCAGTCACAAGATGTTAATTGGAGATCTCACTGGGCTCATTTTTAAATATACTTCGTGTTGATATTTGAAGTAGACGTCCCTCTCCCTTGTGTCATCGGCAAGCAGTTGTGATCGCTTAAATTTATCGTAGTTATTCGGATATTTCGTCTGAATTCAACCGAAAAAGACTTCTCAAGTTTTATTCGCTAACTTTCTCTTCTTTACCGTTGAATCACACGACTGTTGCAAATTATAAGAATTGAATTGAATAGTTAAGTGGATTGACTATCATTTTTCACTAATTTTTTATTTCCGACTTAAACATTTCCGTGTTCACAATAGCCGGACGTTGCTTCGAAAATATTTAATCATTCGTATTTTGTACTCTTGGTTTCTGCTTGATGATAGCATTATGTTAATGCGTGTCTATTTCTTATTATTTCCAGTAAATTGTTTCCGCGTGTAAATAGTGCTGTGTCAGTTATGCGAGTGAAATTTCTGGGAATTATATTACGTCGGAGAGATATCCTGAGGGAAGAAACGGTGAGTGGATTTCATTTTTTTCTACTACTACACAATGTTTCATCATGTTATATGCCAAAAAGTTGCCATTGATATGCTAACCTTTACTTCAAATAGAAGTAAGTATTTATTTTTTTATTTGCACGGTGTTTATATTCTTTGTCTACGCATTAGAGATTTTATTTTTCTTTGGCTTGTTCCTCCGCGAATGGAATTATTAGAAACAATTGCAGGGAAAGTACAAAATAAGATCGATAGAGCTTTTTATGCGTTTAGGTTTTTTTGTGTAGATCTCAAGATGGAGGTGACTGATTATTTTAATTTCCCTTGCAGAGTTTACTTGTTTCAAAATTAATCATTTTACCACTTAGTGGATTCTAAAATTTTACCTACACTTGGGTATTCGTCATGGATATTAGCGTCTTGTGAGTAGGCTTAATAAGGTTTTTTTCCGGCTATATTTGCATTTGGTGAAGGATTGCCCTTATTCATTTCGCTGCTGTTATTATCTATGGAAAGTATTATGTTTCCTTGGCAACATCAACACGTTTATGCCTCAATGCTACTTATTGATTCGCCTGGTGTTATTCGATGACATTTTAACGTGATAAAGTAATTTAAATAGTCTTGTCTAGTTGGCATTTACTGAAAACCTACACATTAACCTTTAATGAACGTTATTCTTCACAACGGAATTACCTTTTCATATGTTCTTGCGTCGATCTCTACTGTATGTTTGAAAGCATGGCAAAGGCTCCTAACTTAATCGTTCACTTCTTCCTAATGCATTTAGTTATTAAATAAGTTAATGAATTCTTAGTTATTAGGAGATCCTTGCTATAAATATTAGAGTTAAACTCTTAAAGAACCTATCCAGCTGTTTTCATTTACACAACGGGACACCTACCGTCACGTTATATATTTTTACGAAGTCATTTGAACTGGCAATCTTTCGTCGCATATTGCCAGATTTGGAGTAAATGTCTCCACAATAAAAATAGGCAAAATAATGTTCAGAAAAATATATGGTTGAGAGTACGAGGGAATGAAGATAACTTGGCTGCTTACTACTTTACGAAATAGAGAGACGTTGACCTTCAGGTATATTGACTTCGAATTTTCGTCTTTCGAAAAGCTTTGCCGGTTCGAAGGACTGGTTGGTTTAGGTTCTTCTTCTTTTGAAGGTCGACCTTGTTGCTGCAGACATGACTTCAAATTTAACTGCTTTTTCAACAATTTCTTTCTCTTTTCGATGTCATTGTTGGAAGAGAATCTCATTTTCATCGCAAATACTTTTACGAATGGAATTCTCGATCGTCATTTTTTTTATTTTTCTACGAATCATTTCTTCTGTAGTACTCTTTTTAAGAATTGTTTTCGTATGAATTGACTGATGAATTTTCCTCTCTCTTCGGCTATTATTCTTTCTGTCGTTATGCTAAAAAGGCGTGTGGCATGGGGTGTTAGGACACCAGCCGCTTATATATGAAAAGTGAATCTTCAAACAGAATTACTCCTAGCATTTATTTAAGTCCGTAATGATTCAGGGCAAAAGAAAATTCCCATATCCATCCGTTCGGCAAAATATTTCTCTAATTTTATCGTTTATGAGGGACTTGGAAATATAGTGTGGCTCTAATATTGTGTTCCCCGTGTCGCTCTTAAAGATAGCCATTCTTAATTGTTCAAGCAATCTAAGCCTAGCGCGCAGCCTCCGAGTCTCCAGCGGCTCCCAGCCTAATTCGCTTAACATCTGGGTAACTCTGTCTGTACGCCCGTAGCAGTTTTTGACGAAACGCGCAGCCCTCCTTTGTATTTTATTCAGTTCGCAGATTAAGTATTTCTGCACCGGATAACATTTGATATCGCTGCATATTCTAGGTGTTGTCGGACGAGTGCGAAATAGCACCTTTCTTTTATTCTCTCATCCGAAAATCTCCGCACCATACGCTTGACTAATCGTTATTTCTTCAGAGCTCTGCCTCAAATATTCCTTATATAAATTCCACACGACTTGCCCCCTTTGATTGCATGCGTAGTAAGAAAAGAAAACACAATGTTCGGCAAAATATGGTTGAAAATACGATCAAATTATTCTAATTTGTTTACTTACACCTTTGTGATAGAGAGACGTTGACCTTCAGATCTTTCGCGAAGCTTTGCTGTTGGTATTTGTTTGTTATTTTAAAGGTTGACCTTATTTTAGAAGCCATGACTACCAGCATAACTTCATTTTCAAACGTTTCTCCCTTTTTTATCCTATATTTTGAAGAGGATTTAATTCATACCGCCAAGACTGTTACGAATGAAGTTCACATTCGTCATTTGTCTTTTTCTTTTAGTTTTTTTTCTTTAATATTCTTTGTCATGATATATTGCCTTTGTGAGTGACAAATGAATTGTGCTTTCAGTTGGGATATGTGTATATACTCCCGTATCTATCGTACAACAATGATCTTCATTAATTTGTTTAGATTTTTGTTTTGTGGCCCATGGATACCTTTGTTTTTTTACTATCGTTATGAAAACGGTACCGTCATTTTCAGCTTCGTGCACTTTTTTAGGCTGTGATTGCGTAATACCAAATACGTTCTCATTCTGATCTTTTTCCATCGATTATTTCACAAATTGGTCGTCGTGTGGTATTTGCAGAATCAGTTTTCTTTAGGTCCACCTTGTTCTTGTACTTCTCCTCCAAAATTAAATTCCAGCAATTTTAAATTTGGTCACTCATGTTATCCATTTCGATCTTATTGTTCGCAATCACATACATGCATCAACACACACTGCATGAAAACTATTCAGGAATTCCTTCGTAGAAACAGGACAAATGATAGTGATGTGTTTTTTTGCGAGGAGGTAACCATTATATATACATACATTTTATATGGCATATGAAGACTAATTATTAAGATAGAGGGTACGTTATTTAGAAATCTGATTAATATGTTATCGTGGGCGTTTTCTGTTGTTTTTTATAATCCCTATTTTTATATTGAAATGATTTTCTATTCTCGCCTTTTTTCATACGCGGGATTATTGTGTCTACGATGCGGTCATGAAATAATAATGTTAATTTGCTTGTAACTTTATTACATCTACCTTTGTGATGTACATTTTGTGCCGTTTTAAGTTCGATAGACTCAGTTGCGAACCAACATTTTGCGAATAAAAATGAGTAACGCTCTACACATATCTATATTTTGTGCCTTTTCGTGTGAATTTTGTGTCCTTTTAAGTTAAAAACACTTAGTTACCAGTCAACATCTTGCGTATAAGAAATGAGTGACGTATTACATAGTATATCTATCGGAGAATAGAATTTATTATATTGTTGTGATCCGATGCATTATCTTCCATTGCGGTCATTTATCTGTATTTATATTTGAGGTTATAGTGATCCCCATCCAATGAAGTGGTACGCTTGAGTTACTTAATTAGCTCTTGAATAGTGTTTATTCGAATTTTGCTAATTTCTTTGCAATAAAATACTATCCAGCAACCTGCCGAATGTACACAACTAAAAAGTGCGTCATGTATAACAGAATTGGTTTCCCTTCAAGGGCATTTACTTACGTGATATTTCTCATGCTGCTAATGCCTTACTAATTTGGTCACCTGCTTTAGTCTCGTATACGGGGGACTATTGAAGGCCCACCAAAGTACCATGAACCCTAACATTTACTGAGAGACTTTTCTTTAGATGAAACGCTTTCTTGGCTGACAATATATCCTTCTTTTGACCTCAGAGGAATAGTTAGATATTATGTTCGGGGAAACTTCACACAGTCCTGTCCACAGTGGGATTCAAAAGTACTGCAAAGATTTGAGCGGCGCCACTTCCGCCGCAGTTTGGAAATTGAGTTTCATTGTTTTCTATAGTACCAGTAGCAGTGGCGGCTCGTGAGTCTAATGCTTGTGTAACGGTCTTTAGACACTTCTTCATTTAGCTTTTCAATTCTTAATCTGTAAGCACTATCTAATTGGACGCTTATGTCAACTTTGTCTAACACGGCGTACTCAATGCAAGCATTACTGTGTTTTTCGCTAAATTTGTTTTTTACTTTATCATTTAAATGTTTAAATCCGAGACACCATCCATGCACTGTCAGTAACTTCCATTTCCACAAGGCATAAGTTTAGACGCGTCATAGCACCAGCAGCCCCCAACACTACCACTATATCATATAACTGCTTGTTAATATGGATTGGGACACTCTGGCCAGCGCCCCACGGCTACAAATGTGAACATACCACACTATTCTTCCTTTTTTTCTACATTTTAGATGTATGCGATTGAAAAAAATACTTTATTGAATTAGGTGTATAATTATAATTGAATGGGTATTTAATTTTTTTCCGTTTTCAAATCTTTGGGAGGGGCGGCGTCCTCATGGTCAAGCCGCAACTGACCAATAGGAGAGAAATTTGATCAACGTTCCCATCTCCCGCAATATCTTCATAATTACTACACCTTAAAAGGGAATTTAGCACACGGGATGTGAGCAATCTTTAATGCTACATAAATTGTGCAGCTCATGCTTCATAATAAATCCACCTCCATAACTTCAAATCACTTTATCTCGTAAATTGGCCAATCCGTGGCAGTACTTTTTATTACAATTAACTGCGTAGCTTTTCAGATGAGAGATAACGAACAAAACGTACGCATAAAATATTCGCCGCAACGGCACGGCAAGTATTGGCACAGCGAGTTCCAATTCAATTTGATTTCATGACACTAGAAGACTGGTTCGTTCTCTTGCATGATTTCGGAAAGCCCGTAATGAAACAATATTGAAATCAGTGAGTGAGTTGGCTTAGTGGAAAAGCAAATTATTTTTCGTGGCAGCAATTTGAAGTCACGGATTCTGATCTCTACGAAAAAAAAATTTTCCGAAGCATATGATGGCAGTACCATATTTTTCCTATCCACCCTAACGCAAATTAATCACTGCTCTCGTTATAACATTTTGAATGGCGTGAATTCATTTTGTTTTCCACGGATATCGTCATTCGAAACAAAATCTCATTTCAAGATGAATTCGGAAAAATATTCCAGACAGTTATTCTTCTCCATCAAGTCCTTTTTCGTACTATACGAATGTTCTATCGTTTTCCATAATATATAGACGGCAATGACTCCCACTTAACTGATGTAGCCGGGTCGGTGAATAAGTGGGAGGTTGGCACGTGAAGCAACTTATATCCCAAGTCTTAACGGCACTAAGAGCCGACAAGGACGGACGCGACAAAGCTACCGAAGCAGGAGTCCAACTCCAGGAGCATCAGCCCAATCAGAATTAAGATTATCGGATGGAATGCACTGAGGTACTCACGTCCACACTCACGTCGCAGTGTTTTCTTTCGGGCTCCGTGGCGAGGTTTTTTCTATCTTTATAGATTCGTATTACGTCTTGCTGTTCATGTCTCACTAATAATTAGTTCCTTAGGCGATTGGATCTACGCTATGAGTAGCAGATGTGGTAGAGGTCTGGGAGTGATCGAGTCCGAGGTAATCACACATTATTCGTTTTTTAAAAGAGGCATTCTTAAAAATGACCGTAAAAAATTCACATTACTCAAAACAATGTAAGTGAGGAAACTGTATGTAAACGACGAAAGTTATGAAAGTAATTATGACTCCATCCACAGTTTGTGGATTGGGTCAAGTAACATGCTATGAAAGAAAGGTTTTAAGGATCAGATCTTGGCGACGAAGGTTGAGGTATTGCACGCACCATGTGGGGTCAATTTTCCAATCTAAAAAACTTAGCGGAACCTCGTATTAATCTACATCTGCGATGTACCGTGTAAGTCACCAACTAAGGAACCATGTTGTGTGTTTCACTGCGGGCATGCCGCACCCATCCTATCCACCAATCAGACACACGCTTGCTCGCCAGACACAGGAAAAGCACTAAAGAACACAGCGGTCTGAACGGAAACTATAAGAGAGTGCTAAGAATACGAACTTACACCATGCTAATCAATCTACTAGTCAGCAATAGGAAAATGAAATGTTAGCGTAGTGAGAGATTCAATCCAGAGTTATAATACGCCAAGAGAAGCATGCAAATATATCTAGCAATAGATAGGCATAAGCTATTAGTTGGTAATACTAGCTATAGTGAGTATTGATAAATACAGTAAGTTATTAACTGTAAATTCATAGGCTATATTTTACTTAGTCCGTGTAAAGTTATTCTAGAGCTAAACTATAAAGTGTTGTGAGGTGTGGGGGATGTCGCATGACTACTGAATTCTCAAGCGATTAATTATTCGTTGAAATGTTAAACTCCTACATTGCATAACTTTTTGGACAGTTGACTGTGGAGTGATTTTTGACCACCTTTTTCTGTTATCTCCAGGCCTTATTACGGTCTCACTAACGGTTCATATGCAATGCATCACGGCCTCTGCTTCCTCCACCATTTGAAGTACATTTTCTTCGAAGTTGCGTATAGTGCACATTACATAGTAGGGAGGTTTCCTATTATTTTTAATTGCCTGAATCGAAAGATTATTACTCCTGGAGTAAATGCTTCACGCTTTTAGATTTTTAAATGACGACATCAAACAGCGCGTGAAAACGCGCCGGCTAAATATGAATTCTGGGAAAAGCCCGCGTGACGTCATTCTGGTTCCGGCTGCCACCGTGTGAGACCAACTTGGTACGAGGCTATGAACGACGCTACAATGCAGGCTGGTAGCAAAGTACCCAGATAGCAGGTAGCGCTTGGCTTAAATAAGGATTATTACTCTCCTATCAAACGAAGGAAACTTTCCGACCTTAGAAAATTTAAATAGGTTATTATTAAGAGATGTTTCCCTGAGCCCTGTGCCTCATGTATGCATTGGTAATCTCAGACGATGTAAAACTCCTATCTACTCGTATAGAAACTAGATGCCTGTGACGTCACGTGGAATGGCATCGCATGGGTGCCAATCTGGCCTTTTTCAAATGAGGTTAAAATTGACCATCAATATTCGTCTAAACTGGGATTTCTAAAACCAAATAACTTACACTAATGGTGGGTAAGGAATCGCAATCAATGCCTTTCGTTTTCTTTGATGAGAAGCTCTCGCTTGCTAGACACATAGTTTAAGACGCTTATAAAATAGACATTATTTTTAATGTGGTAATCATTTAATTCATTTTGTTTTGTGCATTACGGAGCCTCAGTACATTTTGTTAGTAACACTTTCATATTAAAATTAAAAGAATATTTCGTATTCCGTGGCAATGCCTTCTACCTAAAAGACTGTTTTCGTCTTTTTTGGTTTTTATTTTAATAAAGAGTAACAATACAGACATTTCCTGGCATGAAAAGTTTGGAAATATATTTTTTTCGTGTAGCATACGTAACTTCAATATTCATGTACCCTTCTAAACCTTGGAAATTGAAATCTACCTTTCGGCCATTTAAAAAAATCAAGGAATGGGTAAAATTTAATTAAAAAAGCTACATGTAATGCGAAGATGTCGTCCTCTCCATAAAAAAAAATACGATGTACCATGGGGGAAAAAGTATCCAAACAGAGTTTGTGCCGCCAGTATCGTTTCGCAGGAGAATGGATTCCCTTTCTAACGGTAAGAAATCCTTGGAATGAGACGAGGGAAATTCAAATACGGTCGTTTTTCAGCCACCAAGGTCGTGACGGTGAATTTACTAGCCTCGAACCGAGGATAATATGTATTTCGTACTCTTCTCTAGAATGTTGGCGCATTCGATATCCTTAGGGATTGTGCGTTCCTTTTACCCGCTATCTCCCTTTAGCCCTCCTTTCCGTTCCTTCTTCGCACCTACTCCGGCACTCGTAATAAAACTCACTGAAAGCCTATCAATGTTATCATCCGGAAAATCGTCGGCGCTTCGTGGTTCATCAGCAACCGGAACCTACGAAAGGACCTGAATATCACGCCATTGCTGCACTGTCTGAAGAGCTCTCTTCATAAATTTCCTAAGTCGCTGCCACTAACAAATAACGTACTGATCGCTCATCTTTGGGATTACAACTTTCCTGACAAAACTAAACATAAACTCCCAAAAACCGCTATCCTTCCATGCCATATCCCTTCCTCCTCATTAATTAATTGAAGGAACTGCCATGACTCACATCTAGCCGGAAACAAGAAAAATTGAAACAAGTAGTAGACAGCCTTTGGCTGGGATACCACAAAGAAAGTGAAATACGTTGCGAGCCTGCGTCCACTTCCTCATTGTCTCTTCTCTGAAAATTTGTCGGATAAATATTCGCTAGACGTAATCTGCAAGGCAGCAATGGCGATGAGCGATTTTGAGCATCAGGAATTAATTTAAATACACTAGCCAACAAAAGAAAGCTTTTTTCTATCCTAGGGATGTTGTTGGGTGATCCAACAGGTACTTTTCGTCCTGATTCCAATTCTAGACTCAGATAATTTCTATCACGTCAACTTTCTTTAGGATAACCGAACTAAATAAGGGTTCGAGGATATTTAAGCAAATAAATCGTGATTTTAAAAATGTGAAAAATAGGTACTTTCATATGATTATCTCGTATATTGAGCATCTGGTAAGTCCCTGTTCAGTATCAAACAGTAATCTGCTAACGTGGTGCTGAAATTTCCTTGGTTCTATTTTTCCAAATGTAAAATATTTCTGTCGAAACGCTTACTATGTTCATCTCTAACGGACTAAGGTTTGGTGGAAAATGGCAGGGTTTGAGTCGAGAAAATAGATTTTTAAATTCATATTGCAGCACATGTTTTGGTACGATTTGATTATTGATATAACCGCAAGATCTTGATAATTTTCAGCCATAATTTTTCCTAAAAATTGCTCTGATACATTTCTAAATGCTTTCCACGCGCTTTTCTCCGTTGACCTCACTTGCTGTTGAAATTCTGAATCCTTAAGTCCTTATTTAATACGCAGATGTGGAAAAAGAATATTTCCTATAGCCAAGCTGTAATCCTAGTATCATTTCAATTACTTTAAGTGGCCACAAATTTTCCATTTATATTTTGGGTAGTGATTTTTTCTAAAAGTAACTGCATATCTTCGTAAGATTATTTCATTTCAGTTTCATGAGTTAACAGTATTGATGGGAGCTCGTTGCCATTATGTAAGAGATTAGCCTTCGAGGAATAACCTTGCAGGAATGAATGAACAAACGCTAATCATCTGTGTTTAATTTGAAATTAAGAGTGTCCAAAACAGAGAGAACATCATTGCAAAAAGCAAATCGTTTTTTGGAGAAGAAACCAAATCAAATTCGTCATGGAGAGGAGCGGGACTTCAAAAGTTTCGAATTTAGATCCAACAATTTTCAACCCTTTAATCGTGATCCTAAGATTTTACTCAGCTTTCTGGATAAAATTTAAATCGTGGAGTAGATCATTTAAATTCTCTTGCATTATGAAATGAGTTCAAGCAGATTTACTCGGTCCAAAATTTGGGTCCTTCGAGTTTCCGAATCCTTCATTATCACGTTCTTGATAACTTTCTGAATATTTGCTAAGATTAACATACTCCATTGGTTTCGGCGCTTGAAAATTTTCGGAGTGAGGGAACGATTGTGTCGCTGTTTCAAAGTTGTCTGGATATTTTACCGTGTGTTTCGACTTCGTTGTAATTCCTTTCATTTTTTCAACAAAAATAACAGTCTGAAAAATTATTTGCCAAATCATGGGGACGGTAAATTCCTTATGATGCTTTCCCAGACCAACCAGTAAGAAGCTCTACACTGGTGCCACACAACACATGGGGAGCCCATCCTTTATCTTGGCCACCCAATAGGCAGCCAAAATAAAGCTTATAACCCTGTCTGACAGTGGGAGTAATTTTCCACCTTTGAGCCGTTTCAAGTAACTTCACCGCATGCATAATAAAAGTCATCAGGATGGTTCACGCACTATCTAGGCCAGATTATGGCTAACAAGGAGACGTTGCCTTATGGATGTCAAGAAAGAAGATGAAACCTTTTTTATTTGAAAGTAGACACTTTGATAGGAAAACTGTTGAAGGGTTTTGTTCATATACGCCCGAGTTCGAGAGAAAAAAGCACTTTAAAAATTAAAAATTATGGTCACAGTGAATTGAATTTAAAATTTCGTTCATTGTTTAACGTCGGTTTGGACGAGTGGTAGCGTGCCGCGCTTCTGTTATGAAGGATCAGGGTTCGAGACTGGGCGAGTGTAAATTTTTTCCTGTCTACCACCTCCTACATTATTTTGTAATCTGTTTCAACTTCTTCAGATTTGTTCATTTAGAACGTTTTACTCGACTGCTTTTTGAGAATAAGCCCTAAACTGACATTTATGTCTCTGGTTAACCCTTGCTTCCATTTATTCTTTCCGTGCCAAGATTCATCAAATCATGAGTGATAAAACTGTGGTCCTGCCATCGAAGTGAAGGGAACTCATTTCCGAAGCAAAAGATTTTAAACATACTGTCTCCGGAGAGTTTCCCAGGCTCCTCCTACGAGCGAAAACAAGAAAAGCAAAAAATTGAAAAGCACCATGCTAATTCTATAATACTGCTACCTGAGCATTCGCCCTTATCTTTAAATCTTCAGAGAAGCATATTCAGGGAAACGTATTTCCCTGAATATCAAGCCACTTCTCAGCGATTACATTGCTACAAGCTGTAATTTCCTGCGAGCAACAAAACATGGAAGTTTCCTTCATCAAAGAAAACGAAAGGCATTGATTGCGATTCGTTACCAACCAATAGTGTATTCACAACATACAAATTATTTAGTTTCAGAGATCCCAATATAGACGAATGCTAATGGTCAATTTTATCCTCATTCGAAAAAGACCAGATTGGCGCCCATACGATGCCACTCCACGTGACGTCACAGGGACCTATTTTCTGTACGAGTAGGTAGGAGTTTTACATCGCATGAGATTACCATTGCATGCATGAGGCACAGAGCTCAGGGAAACATGTCCTAATAATCACCTATTAAAACTGGCTAAGGTCGGAAAGTTTTCTTCGCTTGATAAGGTATTAATTATCCTTATTTAAGCCAAGCGCAACCAGCTAGCATGGCACTCTGCTACCTGCTAGCATCTTGCGTCGTAGCAGCTCTCAGAGCCTCGCCCCAAGATTACCTCACTTACGGGGAACCAGAACGACGTCACGCGGAGTTTTTCCGGCATTCATACTTACCCGTCGCGTTTTCGCGCGCTTGAAAATTTTCACTTTTCATTCAATCGCAAAAAATAGATATCTTCATTTAAAAATCTAAAAGTGTGAAATGCGTACTCCAGGAGTAATAATCATTCAATTTAGGCAATGTAAAAAAAATAGGAAACCACCCTATTCTCTAACTATCTTCAGAGAAAGCAAACGTCTTCTCGCTCCTGCAGCTGGTCACATGCTGATGTGAAAGGGCAGCTGAAGCAGCATTGCTTTGAACAAAACGATAAGATAGTACAGTTTTAAACATATTTTGACAAGATAAGAAGGCATGGCATCGTATGACAACATGTTTTGGCAGGAAAGTTTAATTTTCACTTTCTCATGCTATCACGATACATGAATTAATTAAATTACTACTTTCGTTAAAGCAAAAACATACATTAAACTGTCCTAAAAAATCTAGATGTGATGGAAAGAATCTAAGCACGTATTCGGAATCATCGCGAAAAGTACGCCTAATATCACTTTACAACGTCTCTAGAACAAAATCTATGTTGACCAGTGATACCTAAACAATTATCACTTTAAAAGGTTTTAGTGCGTCAATTGCCATTGAAAATTTCGTCAATGATATGGATATATTTGCTAAAAATTTAATTGACGACACACAATTTTCGAGTTTAATTCCATAAATCATAAAACAAAATTAACATTTAATTTTTTCCTAGACAGTGACAAAAAAACGTATTTTCTCCATTTTGATACCTTACTTTTTTCAATTTATTTGAAAACCAATTTTGTAAAATTAAAAGAATGCATGACATTTTGCTGTCAAATTACTTTTGACTATATTTAATGGTCAAATAAAATATCTAAATTACTGTGGACAAAAAAATGAAGAAAGAAAAATATACTCCAGTGAATTCACACTTCTCTTGGGACAATATCTCTCCTTTTATTAAATTCGAAATCTCAGCAGCACTTCGATGTATTATAATATGTCGGCATCAACATCTCCGGTTGTACACCTACGTCCTAATCGGTTACATCTCAGGTGGAGGTCTTCTCCGATTGTTCAATGCCTCACTACCATCCCTGTTGCGTTTCTCCGAGTAGTGCACGGTACTTCAATTTTTATTCATCCTTTGCTATGTGTCCACTACTGATAAGCCTGCCTCCAACAAGCTGACTACTTTTCGCTGTTTCGCCTGCTGACAAAGGTATCTTCAATGAAGATCGGAAAACATCCTTCTCGATCGAAAGAAAAATACGTTCTGGCAATGCACGGCAGTCCTTCCGGAGAAGGTAAAACTTCTTCAAAACTAACTGCATTCAAATACGTGTCCCATCGAATATTCTCGTTGACTGTCTTGTTTACCTCAAGAAAACGCTCGCTGTGGCCCGTGGTGACTTTTGTCGTTTCGTTGAGATATGCGAAGGAAAATTCAGAGGAGCGTTCCCAATGTGCGCACATGATGCCGTCGAATGCGCCTCTATTCTAAGGAGTTCATCGCGAGTCATGCTCTGGGTTGCGGGAGACTCAGTAGTCGGTCGCGTACTTGGACGACGAATATAGGAAATGGTTTGCCTTGTTTGAATTTCCCTCACTGACCAGAGAATAGCAACCCAATGGAAAGGAAACCCAAGAAGCCGCGGAGCGGTATTGGCGGCACAAACTTTTTTGGGATACTTTTTTCCCCCGTAGTACATAACGGTTTCATGACTCATGAAGGTTAAATCTTTGCATTGAGACGAAGACGGGTCTTTTACAGCTTTCCTGATTAGTGCTTGCTATCGGCGGAAAAAGCGAAAACATTGAATTTTAATCATTTGTATGAAAGTCTACATAATCTTCATAGGGTCGTCTCATTCATCGCTTTACTAATTTTTTATTCGACTGCAACAATGAATCATTTAACAGCCTAGCCAAGCCAAGCGGATACTCTTCTCCCAAGCTCCCAGAAAATAGGGTAGCTTCCTTCATCAAAGGAAACAAGAGGCATTGATTGCGAGTCGTTACCCACCATTAGTGTATCCATAATATGCAAATTATTTGGTTTTAGAAATCCCAGTTTAGATGAATGTTAATGGTCAATTTTATCCTCATTTGAAAAATGCCAGATTGGCGCCCATGCGACGCCATTCCACGTGGCGTCACAGGGACCTAGTTTCTATACGAGTAGATAGGAATTTTACATTTTCTGAGATTACCAATACATGCATGAGGCACAGAGCTCAGGGAAACATCTCTTAATAATCACCTATCAAAATTTCCTAAGGTCGGAAAGTTTTCTTCTCTTGATAGGAGAGTAATAATCCTTATTTAAGCCAAGCGCTACCTTCTGGCAGGGTACTCTGCTACCTGATAGCAGACTGTATCGTAGCGGCGCTCATAGCCTCGTAACAAGATGGCCTCACTCGGTGGAAGCGGGAAGAAGAATGACGTCACACTGTCTTTTCCCAGCATTCATACTTAGCCGTCCCGTTTTCGCGCGGTTGAGAATTTTCACTTTCCATTTAATCGCGAAAAATAGATATCGTCGTTAAAAAAATATAAAAGCGAAATGCGAAGCGTGAAATGCGTACTCCAGGACTAATAATCTTTCGATATAAGCAATTAAAAATAATAAGAAACCACCCTATAAATTATAGGAAACAACCCCATCAGCTGTCTTCTTGGTGTTGCAGGAACGGGTTGATTCTTATACTATACTTTAGTTTCTGGATTGAAGATTTCAGTCATAGCATTGCGGGCTTAGGAAACGAACATGTTAAGGGGCTAGGGCTGATTTGGGTATCTGTGGTTTAGTTTCCGGCGGTATTGCATAGTCCCATAGTTCTCAATTAACTTATTTTTAGTTCTTTTAAAATAATTTTGAAGCTGAATCAGAGCAGCTTGTAATGAGATTAGAAACGGACAAATTTGGAGATCAATGCGAATTTTCCGGTTGGTTTAAACGCCTATGATTTTGCGGATTATTTTATTTTCGTAACTTTTTATTTCTTTTAAGATGGCAAGCGCTGACGTGAAGCCATGCTGGCGAAACGTAAGTTAATAGGGGTTTTATTGTGGAATAATATATAAGTAGTTTCGTTTTTAGAGCTAACGGAGATGTTGATTTTAAGAGGGGAAATAAAGCGGCATGGATTCCAATAGATTTATCGCTTTGGGTCTGAATGTGGCTGGCCCAAGTAAGACGTTTATCTAAAATGAATCATTGTTCAAACGTAAAAGAAGAAAAAAACGCGTGTAGAAGAACGTAAAAAGTTTCTCAATCGAAAGAGTGAAGAAGAACACGCGAAAAACTATGAAACGGTCGTATTCTTCATCTCATCACGGGAAAGATATTTGATTGGTGCATTTAATTGTATTTTTATAGAGAGAACGACAATTATAGATAAAACGACAAAGGCAGTGGGTGATCAATTACCAGCATGCAGCATTTAATTATTTTTCCCACACCACACGGTCCAAAAAACGTCACGCATACTAACAAATTATACTACCATATGCTGATAGAAATGATAATATAACTCAGAAACATGCATTAGATTATATATAAGTCAGTACGCTACAAGTCATCTACTTATTACTTCTAATGCTGTCGTTATAATCTCTTATTGATCGTGGAAAAAAATACATTCTGAATCTGTCTGTTATACAGTCTATCTCTCTTATTTTATTTATATTATCTGATCTTCCGTAGTATGTTGGCGTCCGTAAGATATGGTTAACTTCGATAGAATAGACACTGTTCTTGAATTTATCTAATAGGTTTAGTCTACTTTTCAATCTACGATTCCCATCCGAGTTTATCTAAGAGGTCAGTTACACTAACAAGACTATCGTAACGACCTTTCACATAACTGGCGGCTCTTCTTTGCACGCGTTCTAACTCGGTTATTAAGCCTTTTTCATGAGGGTCCCAAACACTGGCAGCGTATTCCAAATGTGGTCTAACGAGGGAAAAGTAGCTAATTTCTCTCACTTTGTCGTCGCACTTTCCTAATATTCTTTTAACAAAACCCATTTTACGATTAGCTTTACCGGTTATTTCCCGAATATGTTTATTCCACGATAGATTATCCATTATTGAGTTTAACTCCTAGATATTTCACGGAGTCTAATTGGGTTCCCTGAATGATATTGTTATTCTTTTTCAAATGTAATTTTAACTGCCTTGAATCGCACCACGCTTGGATAGCAGCAAGGTCGTTCGTTAGTTCATCTATATATTTGCTTGAACGGATTTCTCCGTAAACTACAGCGTCGTCTGCAAGTAATCGTAACTTACTGTGTACTACTTCGCCAATTTCGTTTATATAAAGAAGGAATAGGAGTATGGCACTACCCTGAGGGACGCCGAAAGTGACTCCAACCTCATTGGAGACTGCACCGTCTAATACTACTCTTTGGACGCGGTCGCTCAAAAGTTCTCTTATCCAGGAAAGTACATCTTCATCTAGACCATTAGATATCAGTTTCATTATTAACTTACCGTGGAGCACTTTGTCAAATTTGAAATTTTTGAAATCAATAAAAATCGCGTTAACTGGAATGTTGTTTTCTCCAGAGGCTTAAATATCGTGGGCGAAAAGCGCTAACTGGTTTTCGCATGATCTGCTTTTCCTGAATCCATGTTGAGTTCTCATTAATACGTTTTGCGCGTCTATGTGTCATTACCGAGCTGACTACGATATGTTTAAGGACTTTGCATGAGATGGACGTTAAAGATATCGGTCTGTAATTAGATGGCTGTTCCTTGTCAACACTTTGGAATATTGGCGTTACATTAGCGATTTTCCAGTCATTAGGTACTTCGTGTTGCTTGATGTATTTACTGAATATATACTACAAGAAGGGGGAAATTTCTAAGGCAAGTTCTCTTTACACCAGTAGGGTTATTCCACTAATCGTATGGCCGGGCTATAAGTCGAAATCGACCATAACTATAGCCTCGAGACATAACGAGCGATTCTACTCTGAGTGAAATGCCATAAGTCGGACGGTAGCTATGCCCTAAAGGCCGTAATACCATGGCCTGTCGAGGAGGCCGTCATAACACGGACCATACGAAATAACTTTGCACGCCTAAGGAGTTATAAAAGAAATTTACGAAGTGATTGCATCGATTACGGGGGCACATCTCTTCCTATGGGGAGCAGAGTCCCCACGGACCCGAGCCCACCGTAAGTTCGGATAGCGTCCAGACAGCATGTGACTCTGCTGCTCTGAGAGGCCGAATCTTGGGAAAAATTTTGATGTAAAAAGTAACTTTTACCTTATCATTAGTCTTTCTTTGACAGGAGATGGACATACTGATCATCTATTACAAAACCCGATAAATAGTCCAGGCAAATGATGGTTTTTGACAATGACTTAACAATATGGATTTTTTGAAGGATGTATATTTCGTGTTTTGATATTTTATTAATTTTTTATTAAAGCTGTCGGTCTCATTGTTAGTGAGTCCACATTGCATTCCCTTCTCATTCAAAAATTGTCTCTGAATAATATCTCTTACGTTCACTCATCCAAACAAGAATTATGTACATCTCGTGATCTTTATCGTTTTAACGAAAACCAAAAGAGAAATTAAACGGAATGGGAAAACAACACTTATCGCTTTAAAATCATTTTAAGCAGCGTTTTACTTCATGAAGTTTTCCAAAACATCGTGGTTACATAACGCAGCTACAGTATGACTTAACCGATACATTTGATGAAGGAAAACAGTCTACGTCACTCATTGATCTTCTTTGTCATTGTCGATTCTTTTGCGTGGGTTTTTGGACCCTATAGCTCTTTTAATTTGATTCATCTATTAACTATAGAGGCTATTATCTCTTTAAAAGTATTCTCTTTTTCCTCGCCACCTACATCACATCGTCTAACTTCTCATTCATCCCAACTTCCCTAACATCATTCTGTGCTTGATCTTGTTTTCCAGGTAGTGATTTCTCAAATCAACATTGCATGCACGTGTTCTCTGGAATTAATATCCTAACTTGTTATCATCCAAACAGGTAGTCGGGTTGCTAATCTGGCTACACTCTCTTTGTCCATACAAGACTCGTTACTATAAAAACCTATTAGTGAGGAGGTGAATCCTAGGCACAGCAGGGATGAAAAAGTATGTCTCTACGAAGGAAACCGTATGGTTTCTGGCTGACAATGGCTTAAGGCTATCCAAATAAAGCAACTCTCCGTAAGCCATGATTGTGGGCAGTGGGTAACTTTGAACTCTTGTAAAATACATCTATGTGATAAAAAATGTGATAACTATTTTTTTTTTAAATAAATATGTATTAAAAATTGACTACTCCATAGCCAGATTCCCAATTCCATAAGCATCAATTCAATTTACATTATAATCATTGAACAGTTATAAATAAATTTAAGAGAAATTGCAGATGACCAAATAAAATATCAGCGCTCACGTCACATCCGAACCCAGACCAATTGACTTTCTTGGATTTTTTCAGAATAGTTTCAGATCCAGAATATATGCAGACTATCGAAAATTACAGTACAGGTACAGGAAACTGATCCAGATCAGTTACACACCATCGAATATTACAGCACAGTTACAGACCAGAATCCCAGACTGTTACAGACCATTTTCCTAAACCTCTCTGAGATCCAGACCAGCCCAGTTCTGTTTAAGACCACTTACAGAATGAAGACTTTTCAGACCAGTTGTAGACCAGATCCAGATTAGTTACAGAACACATATTTAAATATTTGGTCCGTAACTAATCTGGCATGACAAAGTCCACTGCATATCATTTTTTGCTCCATGAAACATATGCAATATTTACCTTATTAACTAACAACACCTGAACGGTCACCCAAAAAGGAAAATTGCCATTACCTAAGTGCACCCAGGATCCACATAGTAGTAATATTAAAGGAAATAAAGATGCGCCATCCATCCAATTCATATTAAAACAAACCAACAGTCGAATGAAGTAGATGAGAATGTATTTCATTGAAAAATTTTACGGGCACTTCAAACTTTGGCAAATTGGCAAGGAACTCTGCAATGAAGTGAAGCACGTGTTTCCAAAAAGTATTTTGTAATCATTTATTTGCCTTAGGACCGGATCAGCAATGAAGTTCATTTCATCATCATTATGCATTTTTTGACAGGAGTTTGTTTTTTTGCAATATTCATGAGAAAAATATTCTCTGAGGACAAAGAGTATCTTTATATTTGTATTATATCTGTACATAAGTTGACATTGTATATTGACATACCTATTTACGGACAGGAAAAAATTAATGACACACCAATAGAAGTGCAGTGGTAAGAAAATTTGTTTAATGATCTTCAGAGAGTGGAGTGGGGATTCTTAAAAGGAATGAAGAGATTGGTGAGGAATTAATGTCCAGTCAATGATTACTATTGTTGATTTGAAAAGAGTGAGATTGGTATACAGGGGGCAAGGGAAGAGAAGTGATCAAAATTTAAGGAAAGGAATAAAGGAAGGCAATGTGAAGCGCAACGCAAAAGCAACATAGGAAGGAGAGGAGGGAGAAGAGAGAGTTGGCTCCACAAGCATACAAGTAGGCAAGTAGTCTCACTGCTGCTCCAACGCAGTTGCTTGCAGTTCAAAGCAAGTTGAAGCAAAGACAGTTGGGATAATGAGATTGGGATAAAACAGGCATTGCAGTTGATGCATGAATGCATTTTTGTAGGATATGGTAAACTGTGAATATGTGTAAGGAACCAAAGGGCTGCGAATATATTTCAAGGAGTTGACATTGGGATTTACTGACAGGGATATATTGCTCCTCCTCGTCTAAATATGATACTGTCCTATGCAAAAGTGTGACGAATAAATTGATTTGAACTTTGGTTTTTTAGAGGGTTGCTTCAAGTAGAATGATAGAAGATAAAAAGTCCCAAGAGCTTGGGGGTCATTAATTTCAGTGAAATGATACAAGAGGCCTAAGAGGGACTTTACTTTACTCTTAATGGATTGTACATGGGGAAAAATATAATTTATTACCAGTGATAACACCCAGGTCCTCAGATGTTGACACGCGTTTGAGGGAGTGATTAGAAATAGTGTACTTTAATTTATGCCTGGCATCCTTTAGGGAAATAGACATCACACTACATTTATCTGGGTTTAATTCATGTTTCCAGACATCAAAGCAATTGGATGCCTGGCGTAAAGCAACATTTAAGTCATGGCAATTGGAAGGGTTTTGAATTTCCTTGAAAAGTTTACAACCATCAGCATAAAGGAAAGTTTGAGCTTGAAAAGAGGGTAACAGGAAGACAAGATCATCAATACATAAATTAAAAAGGTAAGGGCATAGGGCACTCCCCAGAAGAACCCAAGATGTCAGAGGAGCCCAAGGAGAAGAGAAACCAGAATGAATAACCTTTTGAGTTTGGTTACAGAGGAAGCTAGTCAAGAGATTTTCAAAATTACCATAAATATTAAATTGTTCACCTAGTTTGTGGAGTAGGAGGCCATGATTGATTGTTGGAAAAATCCAGGCATATAGTGTCTGTGTTTTACTATTAATCGGGGGTATGGCAATATGTTGAAAAACTGCTAAGTTGTTCATGCACAATCAGCATTGAATGGAACAATGTTGCTATTCAGAGAGATGAGGGGATGTGAAATGATAGAGTCGATTTAGAACCATTCTTTCACAACAGAAGAGAGAACTAGGAGTAAAGAGATGAATAGATAGTTTGATGAAACATTTTTGGGCCATATTAATGCATGGGGATAACAATAGCAGTTTTCCATTATGGTGGAAAATTCCAAGGGAAAAGCACCATTTTAAAAGGAAACTTAAATGAATAGAGAACTTTGAAACTTATGAAGAACTTTGAAAATTCACCAAGTTTCTCATTCATAATCAACTGGCATTGAGGGCCCTACATGCTGGGAAGACCTTAGAGGGATCAATTTAGTCTCATCATCCAAATGGATAGCCCCCCTCAAGCAAAATCTGAAGAGAGTGCTAACAAAGTCAACTTTTGGCTTCTACAGCGTGTTCACAAGCCTTCCCTGCCCAAGTCATCTGGATGTTTTTCAAATTCAATTCGCTCACACGAGAATGGCGTTGACCTTTGGCTCCATTCAATCAATCATGGCTCCAACCAAGCATTCTCTGCAATAGCTAAGAGTTTAAACTGATTTCCCTAAACAGCCATTCTGGGCATTGGCACTTTGTGTTTGCCTTGTGAACATCACAGTTTTCCCTAACATCACATTGACCCAAAGACGACCTCAGGAACACCTGTTCTCCATCGCTGGGAAGAGGAGTGGCTTTTCCATTTTTGGCAGCAACGCCTCATAGCAGCTGAGGCCCCTTGAGTCCCGGGCCCGAACATTCTGCACCATGCAGGCGCTGCTGGGCTGGACCAACGAGAGAGGAAGCCCCCTTCCACGGCGGTGTGGCATCTGCTGAGCTCTCATCTGAGACATCGTCAAGCCTGTGAAGTTCATTTGAAGTGTGGGTTCAGTGCCATCTCTGAGAGGGGGCTAGAGACAGCGGCATAAATAAGGGGGTTGAATCACCCGCTAAACAATAGCAATGACATTCAGAAAAATTAATTGCCTACATTTAAACTTTTCAAAACACCACAATTTTTTAACAGTACATTTCAGTAAAAAAGGAGTAAAATAATGGCTTCAAACAGCAATTTCTAAAAGAAAATATATTAGCAATATAATTGTTCATAAATTCTATATTGTTCACCAAAACATGAAGACAACAAAGTCACTGAAATCATGTATTTATTTATCATTATCTAAGTATTTCACTGATTAAGGTACGTTTCCATGAAGTACTTCAGAAGTGTTCCAGCAGCATCCCCTTCCTTCACGTACTTCCCTCTTTAAATCACAACAATCAGGCTTACTCCCTTTTTCCTTTCATCATCATTCTCTCCCCTTCTCTTCTTAGTTTCTCTAACATTCTACCCTCCAACAGTGTTTTCAACATCCTCACCCCATTAAGTAGCACTCGCTCCACCCATACCTTCCCTCTCTGTATCTCATCCAGAATCTGCCTGCCCTCACCCACCATGTCCAGCACTATCTATGTCATTCCTCCTCCACTCTGTCTACGAATGATCCAAGGACATTGGTAATGTCAGGATGACTCGGGCTTTATGTTTGTTACTTGATGTTGTCAGGGAGATGTTATGGAAATATAGGAGGATTGTTGATGAGACAAGGAGAAGTTGCTTGAAGGAGTGTAGAAGTAGAATTACTCTTCATTCAGTTAACAGCAGTCCAAAATTTCTAATACTTAGAAGTGTGTAAATAGTACATATTCATTTTACATTTTGGTTGAGTTGAAGACTATCAATTTAGTCTTTCTTGCCAATTATTCATGTAGGTAATTACTTAAAGATTCATAAATAAAAGAAGCACAGCCATGGTAACATTACACAAATATGAAATACCCCAATTGGTTTGAGTAACATTAATTATAATTGCTCTTGTTTTATTGGAAGACTTTTCATATCAATTCCAGCAAAGGAAAAGTTATTGATTGTTAGTTAACAAGGCAATTAGATATAGCAAAATAGGCAATTAGTCAGATTTTATTCAGTGATTACTTCTACTTAGTGAATCGATTCTTATTAGTCCCTATAAGTCATAATTCTCAGTAATTGATAGTTAAACAAAGATTGTTGTCATTGGTTTCCCTGCACACAAGTTTTTCAAGGTTAAAAATGAAAGACATGAGGAGTAGAATAGCAAAATAGAGTAGATAAGAGAATTACTGTTCTAGATGGTGAGCTATAACATTATTAAAAATGAGATTTAATAAATAAAATATTAGTCTCGAATTTTGTATTGAGACATGAAGTGACTTGCAATGAAGACGAAGAGCATTTTCTCCTCATGACATCATCCGTGGAGTTGAGGAGTATGATGAGAGGACAGGAAGATTACTTTCTGCCCCACTGACATGGCCATGACTGAGACCTAAAGCTGTGCGAATTGCCCCACTTATGTACTTGTTTTCCCAGGCAAGCATACACGATAGTCTGAGCAAACTAGAAAGGTAAAGGAAAAGGTGGTGGAGGAAAGTATTAGGGAGAAGGAGAAATAGGACCAAGAGAGGATGACTTCAACCTTAGGGCATCTATTGGAGAAAAGCTAAGATTTCCTTTGGTAAAGATAAAAAAAGTTAGAGGGCTGAAACTATTAAAAAAGTAAGACCAAGTATGTACAACCATGTGTACGATTACTCTCTTGTTTTGATGTTAATAATAAACTTCTTCATATGCATCTGTTGACATCTTATTTATGCATCACCTCCACTATCCTGCATTTTTGATTTTTAAACAGGTTCATTTTATCCAGAGAAACCATTTCTAAGTGTAACTTGTCAAGTAAATAAGCTGGCTAAAACTAGAGGAGTGATTTATCAAGAATTGTGGTTAAGTCTGTGCCAGCTATTCCATTCCGTTTTGATTAAAAAACATTGTATTAATTAATTGATCATGGAATAATTTATCATATTTTTGGATGAAACCAATGTGTTGTTGCTTTCCAAAGAATTCCCTACTGAAACAAAGTGTTATTGAATAAGAAGTGCTTGTGTTAGCTTATTTTTGGTGGTTTAGTTTGCATTTTTGCATACATAGAATGTAAAGAGCTGACCCAGACGGCACAGGAAGTTTTCGTACCTGAATACGAGGGTGGACCATCAAGATACAAAAATCGCGCTTAGGAAGTTACTAAAAAGGTTTTGTTTCTTTATTTCCTTTAATGACGAAAAAAGATGCAAGAGGACTGGCAAATTCATCTGCATCGATAAAATTGTATCTCATCGATAAAACTGTATTCGGTCTGGGACTATTTTCTTTCGCGGGTGGTGCCATCGTGCCATATCCTCCTAGAAAGATCACATGCCTTCACAAGCTGGCACTAAGCCGTTGGAGATGGCATCGTTTACGTCACGTCTCACCACATTTCAGGGATTTTTGTGGTTAAGTTTGTGAAAAATAGAGTGTATGGTAATGGTGAAGTTTCCCTTATTCTTTAATTTCATTCACTGGGCTTCAGAAACGTGTTTGTGAGATATTTTTGTTAAAAATGCCTTTCGTGTGTGTATTGTCGGGATGTAATGGAAATTCCGGGACATGGTTCAAGTTTTTAGCTTTCCAAAAGATCCTGAGTTGAAGAAGAAGTGCATTTGGGCGATAAGAAGAAAACATTTCACCCTTACGAAAAACTGTGAGGTATGTACTCTTTCTCGCTGTAATTATTTGGATGTAATTTTAAGTTAGAAGTGGCTTCGGGATGTTGATGCATCAACATCCCAAACTATTCAGTACTGAAGTACTATAGTACTATTCAGTACTAAAAATGGTGATTCAAAATATTTTAGCAGCAATTCTTTTGAAAATTCTTGCATTTTAGTTGTCTTTTTTGTATTAATTCATTCGGTGAACGTGTGGTTAAAGGAGAAACTAGGAATAAGCTGCCAAGTTTATAGGATCGAATATTGCTTCTTAGCTTGCCCTATGGTGTATTACACGTCGGCTTTCATCATTTCAAATTATCTTATGCTATAGTTTAAAACAATAAAAATATCAGGCATACAAATATTTACTATATTTACGAGCCTAGTAATTTGATTTCTCATGCAGAAATACCAAAAATTGGAAATGATTTGACCTAATAAGTTACATGGTATTTTATTATTTATTAATTTTAGGTGTGTGAGCTTCACATCGCACCTTGTGATATCAGAAAATAATCTGTGGCCTTGGACGAGAAGACGAGGAGAAAATTCTTGCTGAATTGAAGGTGCCCAGATTGGAGGAAGGTACCATTGCTTCACTGTTACCTGTCGCCAACAAGACAGACATTGTGGCAGAAGTGACATATTTGTGGATAAGGATTTGATATGAGCAAGTTGATGCTGTGATAGTGGACGTTCATCGGAGAAAGTATTGAAGATAGTTTTTATGTATCGACCAGTCCTCTTTTAAATAATTTTCTATTCGAAAGAGAATAAGAGTAATTGTTTCGCTAAATTAGATGTGGGATAAAAGAGAAAATTGGAAATATTATTGTGGTTGACAATAGAAAATACATAATATATGTATTGTATTTCTGTGGGTTTTTTCTTTCCTGCCTCTTTAAAATTTCTTGTGGTAGTGACTTCATGCAAAGTAAGTATAAAATCGGAGGTGTGATCTAAGAGATACCATGTTTTATTTTACAAGTGTTTATGCTGGTGATTTGGCAGGACTTTCATATTTTTAATAGGTTGATACATTTACTGCAGTGACCTAGAGACTTTTACTCATCCCAAATAATTTTTCAAATACTTTAGCGCCTGATATGGGTAAGTTTTAGTAGCTGAGACTGAACTATACGTTAATTTTTGCTTGCATTTTGATGAATTCGATCATACTAATAGCAGATGTGTCAGCAATCCTGTTTCATCGGCAATTTTTATTTAAAGATTTTATTTCGTCAGGCTTTAGGGTAAGCTTTTTAATGCTCGTGGGCTATGTGTTGTCTTATTTAGTGTCAAAATTAATAAGAATTTACTCTTATTAACATCTCAAGGTCTCCAAGTAAGTACGAGCCACTTAAGAATGCTGGATGCTGGGGATGCGTGAATTAGCCTTGAGATTCTCATTTTTCGCAGTTATTTAAGTGGCCGAATAAGTTTTGTAAGTTCTCAATGGGTAAATAATACTATATCATGAATTCTAATTACCATGAAAAACTCACAACCGACAAAAACTTTGTCGGTCGTGAGTCTTTCATGGTAATTAGAATTCATGATATGGTGTTATTTACCTATTGAGAACTTACAATTCATAATGATTCGTAACAAGGTTCTCGCTACGGTCGGTAGCTATCGATTGTGTTGCGTTCGATACATTTTTCGATCGTGCGAGTTACCATATATCTAATTTCGACCTAATTGATTGAGATTAGCCTGAGTGCCGTGTTCCTGCGCGCTTCGTATCCAATCGTACGTGCTTAGTAGCGGACATTCACATGCTGCGTACGCGCTTCGTCGACAGGCCGCGAATGGAAATTATCCATTGACGAAAAGCGACGGAGCGGCATAGTATCCCCTTAGTCAATGGGTACTATGTACATACGAATTAGATACGGAGGGTTCTGTGCCGTCTGGGGAATGAAGTAACTCTTATGTATTTATGGTAAAGACTTAAATGTAGCAAACCAAATGCAAAGGAATTTGAATATTTAATTGGAAAGAAACGCACTCAGTCTAGTTGCATCCCTTCACTGTTCAAGTGAACAAAGAGTGGCAAGATTCTGACCCTTCTCATCGTGACGTCACAGTTGCTGGCTCAGGCCTTGTCTCTCAATGGCTACGGTCCACTTCACCTTCTCCATTCTTCTCCACACCCACATCTTGGATGCCTCCAGTCTTCTCTTGCCCTCCTTTCTAAGTGTCCATGTTTCTGCTGTCACTTTTTCTCTTCTGTCATTCCTTATTTCTCGTCCAAAATCTCCTATTTCATTTCCATCATACACCTACCTATGCACAAACACAAACTAAACCACCAAAGATAAGCTAACACAATGCAAGCACTTCTTATTCAATAACGATTTGTTTCAGTGGGGAATTCTTTGGAAAGCAACAACACATTGGTTTCATACACCACGTCTACTTCTTCCCCGACTGAGGTATTCTAGTTCCCCATCACTACCATATTTTTCTTACCCAGCGTTTCCCTTATTATTTCCTTGAGCTGTTCATACACCACATCTACTTCTTCCTCCCTATGATTGCTGGAGGGAATGTTAACCTGAACTACCACAAGATTGGTGGGTCGCTCCTCAATTTCTACCACAAGAATTCTATCATTTACCTGATTCACACTAGCATATGCTTACCCATCTTCAAGTTTAGAACTAAAGCTACCCCTCGTTGACTTTTCTCCCCACTACAACATATAACCATGTACCCATCACTCCAGTGGTCCCCACCATCCTTCCACCTCACTTTCCATAATCCTAAGAAATCTAGCATCCCTTCCTCCACTTACCTATCGATATTTTCCAACTTCCCCACCCTCATCATTATCCTCACATCCCATGTCCCTACATTTATTGCTGCCTTCTTCTCCACCACTTTCCTTTCTTCTTTCTTGATTGCTGCTGTTGATGATGATGAAAAGACCTTGATGCAACCCACGACATCTGCCCTTAAAAGCTGGGACCCGTTTGATGAGCTTCTGAAGCTCATTTCATTATTTTACACAGTGTTTTATTGGAAGAGATACAGTGAAACCTCTATTTTACACTTTTGAATGGACCACTTACTTAAAGTGCAAAATTGAGGAAATTGTAAAATTGAGCATCATATTGTTTAAACGGTATTGTTTTGGACCTGATAAAAAGTGTGCAAAATCAGGAAAAACACAAAATGGGGGAATGTAAAATCGAGGTTTCACTGTAGTTGGCAGAGTTTCCTACTTCCATTCCAACAATGTTTTTTTACATGACATCATCAGGTGAGATCAACAAAAATGGGAGGCACGCAATGATACAAATGGGAATAAAACTATATAACAAAATGGGACACAATGTGTGCCTTACCTAGGCTACCCCTAATGACTCAATGTCGTACATAAGGCCATTCTCTCCCTGTATCCAACACCTGATGATGTTGCACAGTGATGAAATTGGTTGTTAATAAAATCACATGCGAAATTTACAAAGTTTTTTATTTTATGAGAATTAATTCCACCAGTTCAGCCTCGTTTCTACTTCTACACTCCTTCAAGCAACTTTTCCTTGTCTCATCAACATCCTCCTACCTTTCCATAACATCTCCCTGACAACATCAAGTAACAAACATAAAGCCCAAGTCGTCCTGACATTACCAATGTCCTTGGATCACTCGTATAGGCCTCAGTGACCACAAGTAGACAGATGGGAGGAGGAATGACATAGTGCACTCACTAGAGCCTCATGCAATCTAGAGTAGCATGCAACTTTTCGGGAGTCCCTCACACAACATATTTGGTTATAGAGCATATACATTAGTATAGTGTGATCTGGTACTTTGACAGATGATATTACAAATCGCCTATCCAACTTATTTCCTGAAGATGACTTTCAGTGAAAGTGTCTGAGAGCTGGCAAAATTTACAGCTCCTATATAGTGAGTGTGCCTATAAACCTACAAAAAGAGCTTATTAACTATGAATACTGACAAAAGTCAAAGTAGGTAAATTTTATCCCACTAAATGGCGGAATACTCAATTGTCTTCAAAGGGGAGTGAGCAGGGGCAGATCCAGGAATTCTTTCTGGGGGAGGGGGGCACAAGCAAGGCCGTATCCATGAATTTGTTATGGGGGGGGCACAAGGATACTTCGTAATACAAAACGAATGCAATGATAAAGGTACCGTAATAAAAAATCTTGCATATTTTTTAGTGTCTAGCAACTATATTTTACTCATGTGCCCCCACCCCTAGATCCGCCGATGGAAACGAGTGTAAAACATCGGAGCTGGAGAATGCTCAAGAAACCTCTATTCTCTAAGAAGACCATAGACTCACCTGAGAACACATCAGTTATGCATGGTGGTGAAAGGTTGTCCGTTTTTGTAGTGTGTGTTTTGTCAGAGAAAAGAGGTGGCTGCAGGGGACAAGCACAGACAGCCAGATTGTTAAAAATATTTGCGACGGCTGGGGATAGCAAAGAGGGGTGTTCCCGAGGACACAACATATTGGCGATGAAGATTTTAAAAGAACTACAGGCTTGAAAGAAAATCTGTGTTTTGGACAACTAATTGGCAACAGTCGCAAGTATGGAACCTTTGAATCTAACAAAAGTGGGCTGTGGACACATATAATATCAGTTGGTTGAGGTATATTTTGAAGCGAAGGCCAGAAAAAAAACGAGCAGTGTTTTTTGGCATTGTAGAAACTTCTATTTTCGACATTTAAGAGGCTCTAGAGGCACCAAAACCCCTCGTGGATTTTTCATTTGATGAAATAGTAAAGAGTGTGTCTGACCATTTAGATCCCTCACCAACACGCGTGATCTTGTGGTACCATTCCCACTCACGGAAACTGGCTGGAAGAGCTCTTTCAAATGCTCAAGGGCCTGTAACCCAGAAACCACCCCTGTGGCTACACCGCTGAATGGAAGTCGATTCTGGCATGAAATTTTCAGTGATCAGTGTCGAAGATTTTAAGGCATTATGGCCACATTGACCTCCAAAGTTGGAGACCTCTAAAGTGCTTTTGCGTTCCTAGTCACAGCACAAATTACAAGTGTCGGATGTGAAAGTAGGATTCAAACAGACAGTGAAGATATTATTGTTACTTGTGGTGCCAGGGTTCACAGGTGGAAGTTTGCTAGGAAGGCAGTGGTTCCAAGATTTGGGAGTTTTGGTAGGTGGTGCAAAAGTAATGTTGAATCCATGTTTTTTTACTTCAGAAATTTTAGATACATCAAGCGGTGATTTAGGCCCAAATACTGATCTCTTAGTGTCAGTTGAAATTGAGATTGGAGGAAAACCAAGTTTTTTAACTCTTTGGCTGAGGGAGATTGTGATTTCAGCTATCAGTCTGTCCGAGAGAGAACCAAGAAATATTTTCCCCCCGACTCTGGCTGAATGTCTCGCAAGCAGTCAACCCTTATAATCCGAGGCAACCATTCTTTCTTTCTTTCCTACCGATGAATGGTTTACATTTTGACACTTGTAGTAGGAATATTAACAGTGTGGAGCGAGAAGGAAGCAATACAAAATGGGCAGTAATGGCAGGAGGTACGCCCTGCTGTGAGAGAAGGGTTGAGCTGCCCTAGTAATTCCCACAGTGCACTTGGGCTCTACCCTGGTAGCAACACAACTTTTGTGAAACTGCCATAAGTAGTTGAGCTATGGTCAAACGTTTAAAATTGTTTTTCCTGAAGTCAGCGTACAGAATACTTAAAAATGTTCCTGCAGTCTAAGGGTTTAGGACAGGCCAGTATCATTTCCCTGGAGAAAAATGATGAACGAATTGGAAAATAGGTGGAGCAAGGCGTACTCAAATGAGTCCAAGCAGTATTCCAGGCAGGCTACTCCAGAATTAGGTACCTGTTCTCTGTAAGAGAGATGGAACTCCGAGGTAGTGTGGGCAATAACCCTCTTACTGCTATCCTTCTTCCTGGGGTACTGGCAAGAAAGGAGGAGGGTATTTTCATAAAATGTAGCAACCAGGAAAGAAAAAAACAATACAAAGCTATTCTATTACATATCCATAAGCGTTATTCTATTATTGAGGTTACTTTTATTACTGGCCAATATTGACAAAATATTTTTACGTTTACTGAAAAAATATATATATAATAAATTATAGCAAATTAAATACAGTAGACTCTCGTTATTACGAAGTTCACGGGACCGAAAAACGGGAGGTTTGTAATAACGAAGTTCGTATGAACGTTACTCTTAGGAATCGTCGAAAAAAACCGTATGTGATAAACGCGATTAAATTACGCGTAAAATATATAGAAACAGGAAAATTCGTTTCAGTTTCGGCATGCGGCATGACGTAATCGAGGGTTGATATCTTCCCAAGTACAGAAAGTCCGATTTACGAACTAGACGCGTTTGAGGACCTTGTTCCTAAGTTGATAAACCTAAGGTCCGGCCGCCGAGAGTTGTCCGATGACAGGCAGAATGGTCTAGATCGGGGCAGCGTTGCCAGGTAAGACAGTGAAACGCTTAATAAGGGCTCCGTGAAGAAAGGAGACGGAAAGGACGACGAGCGTGAAAGACCCAGTGGAAGAATCACTTGTTTTGGGTATTCGAAGAAAGGGCATGTTTTAGTGGATATATATATATTTATATTTTTATTATTTTATTTATTATAAGATTATATATATATATATACGAATGTTTAAAAACACAGTCACTAAAAATAGACAAAAAATAAAAAAGGAAACACTCACACGAAAAATAAAACTGAGAGACTTTCGCGGTTGTAGCCGCTTCATCAGTCAAGGAGAGAATGAGGGGGGAAGGAGTGTGTTGGAAAAAGGGGAAAAGGTGATGGGAAGAGGGGAGGGGTGTATTGGGGCGGGGCTAACTTAACAAGATACATTCAGACCAGGGAGTTTATTGGCTTGTAGACGCCAGATGCATGCCAATTCGAGGGTGTGGAGATTGAGGGGCGAGTCAGTGGGTGACAGGGAGGCAATGATAGAAACTTTGAAACATAGATTAAAGATGGAATCATGCGATAAACAATGTGTGGGGACCGGGAGAGATGCATGTGGGGATGACGGACAGCAGGAAGCGCGGTGATTATTTATTCTAAGGTTGAGGGGGGTGGTGTATTGGCCTATATAAAAAGCGGGGCAGAAGTTGCATTGAAGGAGGTATATGATGTTGGTGGAGGTACAGGTGGTGGAAGGAGATATCGGGAGGAATTTAAGTTTGGAGAGGAAAGAGGCTGGGGGTGGAGAGAAAATTTTACAAGTTTTACATCTAGGACGGTTGCACGGCGAGGGTGGGGTAGTGGGGACTGAATTCAATTTTTGAAGGGGGCGGGTGGCTTTGAAGATGGTGCTGAGGTTAGGTGGTCTCTTATACGTGATCCGTGGAAGAGAGGGGAAAATTTGTTTTGCCAAATGCAAGCCAATTCGAGGGTGTGGAGGTTGAGGGCGGAGTCGGTGGGAGGGAGGGAGGCAATAATGGATACTTTGTAGCATTGATTGAAAATGGAATCATGTGAAAGACAATGTGTAGGAACTGGTAGAGAGGAGTGGGGGGAAGATGGACAACAGGAGGCGCGATGATTGTTAATTCTGAGATTGAGAGGGGTAGTGCATTGGCCAATATAGAAAGCAGGGCAGAAATTACAGTAAAGAAGGTAAATGATGTTGGTGGAAGTACAAGTAGTGGAGGGGAAAATCGGTAGGAATTTAAGCTTGGGGAGAAAAGAGGCAGGGGGTGGAGAGAATATCTTGCAGGTTTTACACCTGGGACGATTGCAAGTTGAGGGTGTGCAGATAGTGACTGACTGCGACTTTTGGAGAGGGCGGTTGGCTTTAAATATGGTGTTTAAATTCGGCGGTCTCTTAAATGTTATCCGAGGAGTGGAAGGGAAAATCTGAGAGGTGGACTTGTGTTTGGAAAGGATTGGGTACAGGTCCTTCAATATATTTTGTAGCAAATGAGCACCAGGAAAGAAGGTTGTGAGCAGAGAAGGAGAGCAATGTTTGTCTGCGCGGGGTTTATTGTGAATAGCCGGTTTTTTTCTTATTTTGTTCAACAAGAGTTTTTCGGGGTAGCCGCGGTGAAGAAGAGAGGTGTGGAGTTTGGAGAGGAATTTTTGAAGGTCTTCGGGGTTATTACAGATTCTGTGTCCCCGGACAGAGAGGGAATAAGGGATGGAACGTTTGGTGTGTGGTGGATGGCAACTGCTGTAGTGAAGGTATTGTTGTTTGTTGATAGCTTTGATGTGAACCGATGTTTTGAATTTGTTATTATCTGAAAGGTGTATGTCTACATCTAAGAAGGTGATATTGGTTTTGGAGATGGAAGAGGTGAAAGAGACTGAGGCAGAATCGTTAAGTGAAGAAACAAAGGTATTGAGAGAGTCGATGTCATGATGCCAGAGAATGAAAATGTCATCTATGTATCTGAGCCAAAGAAGAGGTTTTAGAGGGTAATCAGTGAGGAAATTTTCTTCCAACAGGCCAAGGAAAAGATTTGCATAAGAAGGGCTAAACCTACTTCCCATGGCGCAGCCAGATATTTGCAGATAGTAGTTATTGTTAAAAGAGAAGGCATTGTGGGTGAGAATGAAATGGGAAAGATCAAGAAGGAAGTCAGTGCTAGGGTTTTGAGGAGTGGGTCGTAATGAAAGATAGTGGCGGAGAGCAGCGAGTCCCTCAGAATGAGGGATTGGAGTGTAAAGTGAGGTTACATCAATAGTGGCCATGATAATGGGCTGATTGGGGGGGAGGGAAATGGAGTTGAGTTTAGAAAGGAAGTCATCCCCAACAGCACACATTTGGATATACATAATGTATTTATATTGTATTTTCATGGGTCACATACGTATGTATTTTTGTTGTGTATAACATGTGTAATACATATGTATTATTGAATGTATTTCCTTTGTATTCATACATATGTAAAAGTGGTACGTGTTACACGATAAATACATTTGTATTTTTTAAATTTGAATACTTATGTAAATGTGGCCAAAAATACAAATGTAAATATCGTGTAACACTTGCTACTTTTACATATGTATGAATACAGAGGAAATACATATGTAAATGTGGTCAAAAATACACAAAATATACATTATGTATATTTCCTGTAATTTTTGAGAGGTGGATTTTCGTGGCGTCTAGTGAAATGTTCAGAAACGTTTTTTGCAGAAATAATATGTTCACTGCATACGCCAGATTTCCTCATTTCAATGATCATTCATCCATTCGAATTTATACCCTGGAAGCTTAAAAATAAATCATATACTGATCGATGTGTGCAAGGGTAGTATGGCGACCATATTTATGTTAATTTGTAAATGCACGCGAAATACAGACGTATTACATATGTAAAATTCAGTTTCCATCCGCGAAATATACACATGGAAAATGGTTCACAATACATGAAAAATACAAAAAATAGTTCTTGCACAGCGCAAAAGTATATAATCGAAGTTTAATTTTTTAAACAATATTTTAAATTAACTGTTTAAACAAAAAAAATTCTCAATTCTGTTGCAAAAAGCTAGGGAAGTGAGTGGGAGTGATAATCTCGTTAACAGTTAAGCTCGGCATTTCGTTCGAGACTACGAGAACGTCAAGAACGTGCTGTAGGAGGAACTCCGGCTACTGATGTATAGTTAATTTTATATTTGTTTGTATTATTATACGTATTGGAAGAATTGACATAGTGTTTTAATCCTTGATAACCGGTGCGTGTGGATGGTGTGCTCAAACCGAAGCTATGTTTTGCTGGAAATGTGCTTCAATCCCGCACGTTATTGCGATTCGTGCAAGCCAGCTCCAGCAGTTTCCTGTCATTGGATTATTAAGGTAAGGTATGATTTATCTTTTATTGTATTGTACGCCTACATAGACTACATTAATTATGTTATTTGAGTATATTTGGATGCAACTATTGGCGCAATGTGGTCAACACATTGCGCCAATAGAGGTAATTATTTTGTTTAAGTTTGGCTATTGTTTTCCTTTTTTATTGAGTAATGTATCGAGGAGACTAGTGTCCATTGAAGTTATATGGTAAAACATAGTAATGTCAATCTTGTACGTATAAATTAATAGATTATGCGTCGTATAGTAATTCCGTGCTTCGCGGCTGAAGTTACATTTTTTCTTCTCTTAATTAAGAGCAGAAAAATTGTTTAAAGGAATGTTTTCGTTCACGTGTAAGTTGTTTTATCGCTGTTTATTACCACAACCTACTGTATTGTAGTTCTTGCATTCCTAGTTATCCTATGCTTTAGTCATAACATCTATTGGCCTTAGACTTATCAGCGTAGCCTTGTCACTAATAGCATAGAGTAAGTATATACTTACTCTATGATAATAGATTCCTCGAGGTTCCGAGCCGTTTTGCCCTCTACTTCTAATTATTTAACGAACAAGAAGTATTGGTCGTGTAATATCGGTTCCCTTAAAGCAAAATGTAATATTTCTTTCATCTTGAAATGCAGTCAATCAAGGTGCATTTCGTCATTATTATTAACACAAGATAAATACGTAATTTTCATGCGAAATTTTGTCATTATATGTAAGAAAAAGGTGCGTACGGACCAAATTAATTAATTATAATTTTCTTTTCATGCTCTTTCGCGCATACCCAGCAGGCGACGAGGTAAATAGCTTGGCCTGGACAAGAGGAGAATGGATTACGGAAAAGACGACGAAGCAAAGCCAGAAGACCAGGTGGAATTGTTAATACCGAGGTAAGCTTTGAGGGAATTTTTTTTTTAACCATAATGGAGAGGTTTCTTAAAGTTAAGCCAGAAATTATCTATTATGTATGAAATTTATTTGTTTGAAAATTTGATATCACAAGTTTATATTTTTTCTGTGTGAGTCATCCGCTACTAAAGCATGGTACTAATATATTAGTATCATGTAATAAATAAGCATACCAATGGATTCACGTTTTCATAGTTAATTTATATTTAAAAGTAGTCATATGATCTTTTCTCATATTTCTCATTCTTCTTGAGAGAAAGGCTATTAATTTTGTAAAATGAAAGCATATCCCCAAAATATATGATTTCTAAAAGGACAAGGTCAAATCTATGCTAGCTGGGACCTCGACATAATTGGTAAATGAAAAAATTTAAAACTTATGTCTGGAATCTAGCAGAGAAGCCAAACTTTCATTTGCATTCAGAATACAGAATTAGTACTAAAATTACAGACTTCACAGAATACTGACTGCCTTTATAAATTGAAAAAATAAATAAAATGGAAAGGCCTTGAGCTCCTATTCAGATTTTACAAAAAGATATATTTTTGCATGACTTTTAAACTTGACTTCTTCTTTTCTCCTTTCAGAAAGTGGCTAATTGTGCAGAGTTGGTTTCCTGAATTCAGGTTTCTTCTTGTGCAATGGGTTACAACGCTTGTTCCGTGCTAACATTTTTTTCTATTTTCCAACTCAAACCATTGTTTGTACTTGATTTATCTTTGTGCCATTTTTTTAAACTAAGTTTCACCTATACTGTTTGCTGGCCCTTAATGCTTGTTAGCAATATTCATGGCTACACTTGTTATTTGTGTGTATTATTTTATTTTTCTCTTTGAATAAAAGTTTTATTATCTGTATGTTCTGGTTTCCTTATATTTATTCATCCGTTTGATCCATATTGATATTAAGTGGACCCGGGTCAGAAAATCAATATGTATAATTCGTGTACGAGGGCCTGCAGATACATATGTATATTACATGTAAGGATATTCAGATTTCCAATTTGTAACACGCATGTATACATACATCCTGAGGGACTTTTGAGCCACTTTTACGTGAAATATACAGACGTAATACGATTGTATTCCATTGTATACATATGTATAATTCATGTATGGGTATTCAGATTTCCAATTTGTAATACGCACGAATACATACATCCATAGGGACTTTTGAACCACTTCTACGTGAAATATACCGATGTAATACGATCGTATTCCATCTTTTACATATGTATTTTGTCACGTATTTTTTGTGTATTATTGATGTAATACAAATGCCGTGTTATCTGGGATAGAATCTTTGATGTATGATGGAAGGGACTGAACGAAGGGTTGGAGATAGAAATCAACGAAGGCCGATATTCGCTCCGTAGGAGAGTTTCGAGAGGAAACTATGGGGCGGCCTGGGTTATTAGCTTTATGAATTTTTGGAAGGATATAGAAAGATGGCGAAGTGGGGTGAGCTGGTAAGAGAAGAGAAATGTCTGACTGGCTTAGGCCCTCAGAGGGAGCATTTGTTTTTAGAAGGGCATTCAATTCTGTGTGAAAATCAGAGGTAGGATCTGATGAGAGAGGGGAGTAGGATGAAGGGTCTCCTAGTAGTCGGTTGCACTCTGATATGTAGTCGCTGGTGTCAAGTACAACGACCGTGGAACCTTTGTCGGCCGAGGTAATCACTATGTTAGGGTTTTTTTGGAGTTTCCTGATGGCGGGGGACTCCGAGGGGGAGAGGTTTGGTGGCGGGTGGAGAGAGCGTAGGAAAGATTCACTCGAAGCCCTAGAGAGGAGACAGTTGATAAAAATGTCAAGCGGGTGGTGGGGAGGAAGAGGTTTGGGCTGGTGAGAGGACGGGGAGCGGAATTTGTAGAGGGCATTGTGAACACCCTCCGGCGCCTGTTGTCTCATGTGGGAATTCCAGAAAGCCTTCCACCGAAGGTTTCGGCAAAAATGCAAAATGTCCGTGAGAAGAGTAGTGGGGTTAATCCTAGGCGTTGGGGAGAAAGAGAGTCCGCGGTTGAGGACAGAAACCTCGGCGGGGCTGAGCTTAGCGGAAGAAAGGTTTACCACTTGCTGGTCGGTGGGTTCCACTGGGTCCCGGTCGTTAGGGTCAATTGGCATAGGATCGCGCCGAGGAGGCCGGGTTGAGCGCTCCGGGGCTGCTGTGGGTCGCGGCGGAGGTGGGGGTGGAGGGGGGAGTTTAAAAAGTGTGGCCAGGTCTGGTTTGACACCTATGAGTGGTGGGGGGGCCTGTGGGTGGGGTGAGAGACGCAGGGGGAGGGAAAGGCCATCTCGGAAATGTGAAATGCATAGGGAAGAGAGTTTGTGCAGTGAATTCTCACGTTTCTTCTCGAGGAAGAGGTGCGCCGAAACTAGAATCGTGTTAACTTCCTTAAGAAGGTGAGGTGAACAGAGTGAAATTAATTTTATGAGAGAGAGCAGAGAGTTATAATATTGATCAACTAACCCTTGGTATTGCGTGAGAGTGAATTGGCATAGGAAAAGCGAGTATTGAAAAGAAAGAATGTGGAAGGAGGGACGCAGAATAGGTGGAATGCCCGAGAGAGCGAATTTTACTCGAAGGCCATTCGGAAAAGTACCTAGTGAAATGCAGGATGAGAGAAATTCTGTGTGGCAAGTGTATTGGGCTAGTTTGAAGGAGAATTTTTTGACTCGTTTAATCCAAAATGTAGTAGGTTGAACGCGATCCATTGCAAGGGAAGTGGGAATAGGAGATGAAAGAGAAATAAGGAGAGGAAGGATGGATTAAAGGAAATGAAAGGAGAGACAGGACATTGAGGGAAGTCAGCTACAACTCACAGTACAGGAACCGAAGAGGCGGCCGATGGACGGACGAAGAAGAAGATGATGCGCCGATCCAGGCACAAATACACAATGTTTTGGAAAATATGATATGCACGTGGCACGTAATATAAATAGTTCAAGTTAATATCGATAAACACAGAGACACAAAAAAGAAACACTCACATTGAATAAATAAACTCGTCGAAGCTATCGAAGCACTTCAGGCTTCTTCGTCAGCTGAAGTATGAATGGTGAGGAAAGGAGAGGGTTGGAAGAGGGAGAAGAGGGGTAAGGGGAGAGGTGTATGGGGAGGGGGAGTTAGGAATAGGGGTTAGGATGCGACGTTCAGACCTGGAAAGCTATTGGCTTGAAAGTGCCAAATGCAAGCCAATTCGAGGGTGTGGAGGTTGAGGGCGGAGTCGGTGGGAGGGAGGGAGGCAATAATGGATACTTTGTAGCATTGATTGAAAATGGAATCATGTGAAAGACAATGTGTAGGAACTGGTAGAGAGGAGTGGGGGGAAGATGGACAACAGGAGGCGCGATGATTGTTAACCTGTTCCCTACGCAGGGCGTTATTTCACGGCCTGAATTTTCTGATGCTAAAGAAGGAAGGCCGGCTTTTCACAGCTTGAATTTTTCGAAACAAAAGGACAAATGCCGTGTTTTCACGGTTTTCGCGGTCAAGCATGCCAAGTGGGTCCCAACCGCCATTAGGGTCCCTCGGCGCGAGAGGTCCTACCCTTTGCTTTTGTCCGCGTGGGGATTATCTCGGCCCATTCCGGCACTTAGTGACCCACTCAAGGAAGGTGCTCATGGTCACTTATTTGTTTATAAGGTGGAATCACTAAAAACGTAAATGTTGAATTTTATGAAAATCAATGCCAAGAATTACATTCTGGATGTTTTGCTGATCGGCTCCAAATTTTAAACGGAACTCTAGCGTTCATATTAACGGAGTTTATCATCACGTAGAACAAATTTTGGAGACACTAAGGTTAGATGTTTAGTTACTATTTTTTAAAATTACCAACAAATGTATAGGAGCAATATTGTAATGATTTACATCTAAAGATATACGCTACTCTGTTTGCCACATATTAAGTGTACATTAGCGGTGAAATTCGATAAAATATCCGATTTAACTCCAATGAAAAAAGCCCTCGTAATGTAATAAAATATGATTCTGTCAGTTCTTTGTCGTGAGCCGAAATTACAGCGACTATTTTTAATAACCTCTTACCAACCTTTGAATACAAAGGTATTTTAAACGAATTTCGCTATAAATACTGATTAATGCATATCCTAAAAATTCGTAAATTTAATGTACCGATAAGGAATATTTTACGTAGACATGTTGTGAGAAGCATTCCATACAATTGTAGGAATAAGAACTGCTCTACCCAGATAATTACTCTCATATCTTGCTTCTCTGGTCAGGTTACATTTAGGTGGTCTGCCTTGTACGCCTCACAGGCTTACTTCGGGACACATTAGCGCATTAATGTTTTCTTGGAAAAACTTATTACCCTCCAACTGGCACATCTAAGAGTAGATTGGTGCAAGTAGCCTCCTACTTAAATCTGTGGAAGAAAATAACCTCACTCTTCTCGAAATAACTCATTTTCTGGTTAATGTCGCTCTCGTGGGGACTACCGATGGTCAGTCGCCCTAATGAGGGTTCACCCTCGACTCCGAGCCTAATCCGACCCTTTCCCGGGGTCCGAGCTCGCGACGGATGGACCCAAAACACCGGGAGGGCCCCCACCCATGTGGGCCACAAGTAGTACAATTTTGATTGTATAGTTCCTCTCGTGCTATCAACAATTTATTGCCTTTATCGTCTTCTTGATGACACCAGAAATACGGTCCTTTTTTGATCGTCTTTCTACGATGATTTTCAAGAATTTTGTCCAATGTGCGCTAAAAGTCCCCTTTTGACTTGGCAACGGCGCAGCCATCATCTGTGGGGTGAGGTGAGAAAGCCCTATCGGGCCCAAAGCGTCCGACAGCCAAGAATGCCAAACTGTGCCCTGACCTTGGATTTGGAAAATTTTATGCTTACTAACTTGAATGTAGGTGGAGATTTTAACATAATTTATATGGAATGGGAGACTTTCAGCTTTATTCGTGTCCTGGCGTGTTTGGATATAATGAGCAGAAGCCTCGACATTTGGTCTACTTTACATTCTTCGATTTCATTTTCATTATGAATTAATAGTCTCTGGTTTACGTTTAGTACCTAAATTAACGGTCACACTTGGTCGTATAAGGAGATTTTTTAGTTTCCTTGCCTTGCAATCAGGGATGCCGACTTAGGAAAAATATTGGGGGGGCCCAAACCAGGGATATTGCCCCAGGAAATTTTATAAGTATTGAGTTTTATATTTTTTAAGCATTATAGAAGACTCATATGATCAACATTAGAACAGTGATAACTTTAATCTCGATATCTGGACACTCCGGGGAAAATCAAAAGGCTGACACATTTTATTCTCACACCCATACCGAATTTTTGAGGGGTCTCGGGCCCCCTCAAGCCCCATGGAGTCGGCACAACTGCTTGCAGTATTACGAATGTGATATGATCCTATTTCTGAATTTTTGCTTTGTGTAGCTGCAACCGACAGGTTTTGATTTCAGTCGGGATCTTCCCTCTCGATCTGTTGATAATTCCAAATAAACTAGTAAGGTTACTCTTCAGTCTCTGCAAGGTAAAGAGAAGTAAATGAACAAGTTATAATCCTTCTTTTTCATAAATAGGTGGAAATCAACTATATTACCACATGGCATCCGGGACGCATATCATTTGGCCAGAGATGATATTTTCCAAGATAAGGAAAAAGCATTCATGAAGTAATTTTTATCCGTATCCACAGCTACCCACGCTTTTTGAATGTACTTACTGGGCTTTCTCAGAATGAATGACGAAAATGGATAACGGGTTTTAGTGGTGAAAAGTAATTGTTACGTAGGGCCCCAAAATTTAGAATACACTACAAAGTCATGTAATCTATTTGTTCTGATCCTTGACAATGCCCGTCACCTCAGAGCTGATGCAGCCCAATAGCTCCTTCAGCAATTTCAATGGGACGTTTTCGAGCACCCGTTCAATGTCGACATAGCGCCGTGTGACTTCATATTTACGCTGAAATGAAGAATTGGCTAGGAGGGAAGCGTTTTCAAACGGGCGATGAGCTTCAAGGGAAAGGCAAAATTCGCAGCAAGTCATTGGCGGCAACAACCTATGAAAAAGTATAGTAAAGCTCGTCCACAGGCTCGATATATCCTTAATAGCCGAGACGATTCTGTCGACAGGATACCACAATTTTACTCAACATTTAGCTATGAAATAATTTTTAATCAATCACTTCGTCTTCTGTTCATGAACCATTGGAGGTTGAAAACATACGGGCCCTAGTAAATCCTCGGGTCCAGACGAAATCCCTTCTCGCTTGTATAAAGAACTAGCCACAGAAATTTCCCTCTACTTGCAGTCAATATTCAGTAAATCCAACAAGGAACACGAAGTACCTAATAACTGGAAAATTGCCTAAGTTAAGTAGTATATGATTCCTTATTGCACGCGGGAAAAACATCTAAAATATTTCGGTTTTGCAGTTAATTTCTCAAACCTTATCCTTGTGATCGTTTATACCATAATAAATTTTCACGCTCATGTATCTCCAGGTTTGTGAACAACTTTTAAAATCCGTATTATTGGCCAAAGTAGGATCAAAATTACGTTTATTTGGAAGCTGTATCAATTAAAATACGAATGGGGTACCACAGAGGCGTAACTATGGGGAGATGAGCGGATGTATCCCCTCAAAGCTTCAGAGAAATCAAAAAATTATTAAAAATTTTGTTTGGATTGGATACATAATAACTGCCTCTGTTTAAAAATAAATTATAAGCGCCAAAATGATGAAAATGCTTTTCCAGGCATGTAATTTTTCAAATATTTTCCTGAACTCCCCATTTCATGGGAGGGGGGGGGGTTACCCCCACTAATCTTCCTCATCCTCCTGCAAAGTATATCTCTAGTTACTCCGCTGGGGTCCCCCAGATGGACCCCATTTGGTAACCAACGTTCTAGACAGAATGTCTGACTGTTTTGAAAATGTTTAAATGTGTAACTGAATCTTTATTAATTAATTATTAATATATATATATTAATTCTTTTACATAACTAATTTAATTAAACAATTGATACTATTAGGCATTATTATTTTTGTGTCCTGTCATCAAGATTGGGATTTTGGCGATTTTCATGAGTAACATCTAAATCTACATCTACATAATACTCTGCGAGCCACCTCTAGGGTGTTTGGCAGGGGGTGATCAATCACCAGCATGCAGCACGCATTTGGACTCCTACATGCACACCACACCGTCCAAAAAACGTCCCGTATAATAACAAACTATAAGTACTACTATATGCTGTTAGAAATAGAATATAGAATAGAAATTCAGAAACATGCATTAAGTTTTACATAGGTTAGTAGGCTACTCTACAAGTCATGCAATCTATTTACGAGTTCTATTGCTGCCATTATAATCTCTTATTGATCGTGAAAAAATGACATTCGAAATCTGTCTGTTCTGCAATCTATCTCTCTTATTTTATTTATATGATCTGATCTTCCGTAGTACGTTGGCGTCCGCAAGATATGGTTAACTTCGTCAGAAAAGACACTGCTCTTGAATTTATCTAAAAGGTTTAGTCTATTTTTCAATCTACGGTCCGACAGAGATTCCCATCCGAGTTTATCTAAGAGGTCAGTTACACTAACAAGACTATCGTAACGACCTTTCACATACCTGGCAGCTCTTCTTTGCACGCGTTCTAACTCTGTTATTAAGCCTTTTTCATGAGGGTCCCAAACACTGGCAGCGTATTCCAAATGTGGTCTAACGAGGGAAAAGTAGCTAATTGCTCTCACTTTGTCGTCGCACTTTCCTAATATTCTTTTAACAAACCCCATTTTACGATTAGCTTGACCGGTTATTTCTCGAATATGTTTATTCCACGATAGATCATTATTGAGTCTAACCCCAGAATTTCACGGATTCAACTGCCTTTAACTGGGTGCCCCAAATGATATAGTTACGCTCTAGGGAGTTATTCTTCTTCCAGAAATTCATTACGACGCATTTTTCCAAATTTAATTCTAACTGCCAAGAATCGCACCAAGCTTGGATAGCAGCAAGGTCATTCGTTAGTTCATCCATATCTTTGCTGCAACGGATTTCTCTGTAAACTACAGCGTCGTCTGCAAATAATCGCAACTTACTCTGCACTACTTCGCCAATGTCGTTTATATAAAGAAGGAATAGGAGTGGGCCAATGACACTACCCTGTGGAACGCCAGAAGTGACTCTAACCTCATTGGAGACTGCACCGTCTAATACTACTCTTTGGACGCGGTCGCTCAAAAATTCTCTAAACCAGGAAATGACATCTTCGTCTAGACCATAAGATTTCAGTTTTATTATTAACTTTCCGTGGGGTAATTTATCAAATGCGTTTTTTAAATCAAGAAAAATCGCGTCTACTGGAATGTTGTCTTCCCCGGAGACTAAAATACCGTGGGCGAAAAGCGCTAACTGAGTTTCGCACGATCTGCTTTTCCTGAATCCATCTTGAGTTCCCATTAATAAGTTTTGCGCGTCTAGGTGTTTCACTACCGAGCTGACTACGATGTGTTCAAGGACTTTCCAAGAGATGGACGTTAAAGATATCGGCCTGTCATTAGATGGCTGTTCCTTGTCTCCACTTTTAAACATTGGCGTTACATTAGCAATTTTCCAGTCATTAGGTACTTCGTGTTGCTTGATGGATTTACTGAATATTAACTGCAAGTAGGGGGCAATTTCTGAGGTTAGTTCTTTATATACGCGAGAAGGGATTTCGTCTGGACCAGGTGATTTATTTGGACTAAGCGATTTCAATATATATTCTATTCCGAGCGTACTAATGTCAATAGCTGGCATCTTATGTATACAGAGATTGTCATCGGTCTCGGGTGAGTTTTCAGAAGGCTCCGTAAACACGCTCTTAAAGTAGGAATTTAATAAATTGGCTTTATCGTAACTGCTTGTCAACACATCTCCATTGTCGTTTCTCAGCGAACATACGGTAGATCGTTTACCTTGAACTTCCCTAGCATATGATCAAAATGCTTTTGGGTTATCCTGTAACTGCTCTACTAGTGTTTTTCTTTTAAAATTCGTGAACGCATTCCTGAACGCTTCCTTCGTGGCGGCTTTAGTCAACCTATATTTTTTAATTATTAGCTCGCGTTCATTAGCGGATAAATCCGTGCTGACTTTTTTCATTTTAGCATGACACGCTCTCTGTCGCCTCAATGATTTTCTCACTTCCGCGTCGTACCATTTCGGTTCGCTGCCTTCTTTTACTATTTTACTAGGGATGTAGGTATTTATTCCCGAAGTTACGAGCGAAAGAAAAGCTTTCCAAGTATTCTCTACATTTAACTTTAATACTGATTCTTGAAACTCGGGGAAAGCATTTTTCAGATGACTCTTAAACGCATCAAAATCAGCTCTTTTAAAAATGAAAACTTTACGCTCTTTTTTAAAGTATACAGCGGTATTTAGAGAAATTTTGCAGTTACTACCCGATGGTCACTTATTCCTTCGACAGTGCCAACGTTTACTACCTGATGTGGTATATTTGTCGCTAATAAATCAAGAATATTTTCTCCTCTGTTTGGTGCGGATACTATTTGAAACAATGATATAGATGTAAAAGTTTGTATTAAAGCCTCTCAGATCTATTTATCCCTCCCACCAGGAATGAAGCTATAAGTCTCCCAATCTATAGAAGGTACGTTGAAATCTCCACCCACAATCAAGTTTCTTATAGGATACTTGGATGCAATGCTGTTTATTTGATTTTGAAAATCCAACATTGACGTTATGTGTGTGTAACATGTGATCAAGAAAATTTTTATCATGGGGTTGTGTTTACTTATCCTACTGTCAGTCGTCTCACACTGTGTGAATGTTCTTAGAGTAATATTACAATTATCGCACGGTCCTCTGTCCTGTTTTACGTTCCTTCACTGGTGATCTTTAGTACATGTCGTCCGTTCGTAAAATCCGTACATTTTCCCGGTGAAATACTGTTTCGTCGTATCGGACTACGCAAAATTGGTGAAATATGTAAAATATATATCTGTGATTGAGAGTTCGTGTTCTTCACAGTGGTAGTTCTCTGCTCGTTTCAGCTATATCCCTTATTACAGTGGTAATTCAGAGTCAAAATAGTAGACTCGATTTTTCTTGATTTCAAAATAGCATTTGATAAAGTACACCACGGGAAGTTAATAATAAAACTGAAATCTTATGGCCTAGATGATCTGATGATGATGTCATTTCCTGGATAAGAGAGCTTTTGAACGACCGCGTCCAAAGAGTAGTATTAGATGGTGTAGTCTCCAATAAGGTTGAGGTCATTTCTGGCGTCCCCCAGGGTGGTGTCATTGGCCCACTCATATGCCTTCTTTACATGAACGACACTGGCGAAGTAGTACACAGTAGGCTACGATTATTTTCGGACGACTCGGTAGTAATAGACTGCAAATCAGAGATATTGAAATCGTTATTCTTCCCTCGTACTATCAACAATAGCAATGGTGTCTCAATTACTAGAATTATTCGCGTCACTCCCTCGGACGACTCTCTGCATGTTTTGTTTTTCTTTTTAGGTTTACACTTACTGGAGTTTCGTCTTCACTGCTGCATGTTGAAGATTAGTCGCCCCCTGCCAAACACAATGGTGCTAGGTGTAGATCTAGAATTTACTAATAGGTTGACTTGTTGTGTATCCTACTGACTTATGAATTCCTTAATTCATGTTTTAGAAATTTTCCTTTTTTTAAGGCCGCTTAACACGGTGAATTTTATTTCGCAAGATCATTCTAATGATCTTTCGAATGACCATCATTAACCGTGTGTAACGGAAATTTCCTGCGATCGAATGATCATTTGAGGAAAATTTTAGGCCTGTTCTAATTTGCTTCTACATCTACATCTACATTATACCCTGCGAGCCACCTATAGGGTGTTTGGCAGGGGGTGATCAATCACCAACATGCAGCATGCAAGAGGACCGCCACATGCACACCACACAGTCAAAGAAATATTACGCACACTAGAAAAATATACATGCTTATTCATTAAAAATTGCTAATGGTTAGTAATTCCTAGAGCAAATACATGCAAGGTTAGAACTACGAAAAACATGCAATGGGTGATCCTAGCGAGCGTTGCCATTAATGCTTTCAATTGAGACAACATTGCTATCCTTAATAGCACGAGGGAAGAATGACATTTTAAATCTCTCTGTTTTGCAGTCTATTTATTTTATTTTTTTCTCATGATCGCGTCTACTATAGCACGATGGTAAACGAAGGATATGCTTCACGTCGTCTGAGAAAATATTATCTTCGAGTTTCCTAAGTAAGTTAAGCCTATACTTCGATCTACGCTCCTGTAAAGATTCCCATCCTAACTCGTTTAACATACTTGAAACGCTGCACTTTTTGTCGTAACAACTCATCACAAATCTGGCCGCCCTGCGCTGTACTCGATTAATTTCACCTGTTAGTCCTACCTCGTAAGGGTCCCACACGCTAGCAGCATATTCCAAGTGAGGCCTCACTAGAGTCAGGTAGCTTATTTCTTTCACCTTTTTTGGGCATTTACCGAGAATTCTTTTTACAAATCCAAGTTTACGGTTGCTTGAATGATTTCCGTGAATGATATGAGCGCACGGCGTCCACCTTGCCGTTGGCATACACCTCGGAATTTTAAGATCATATTTAAAATTTTGGAAGCAAAGTAACCATATGCAAAGCTCAAATAATAATATGTACTTTGAGAGAACATAAATTCACAAACATCAATTGTCTAAAATGGGTAATTCGGAAATGACATTCGGGATATTCAATGAATAAAAACGTCGTTTTTCTCCTCGATTGCTCCAATATTTTGTGTAATTTACAATTATTAAAATATATTACATGAGATGAGCGCTGAAGTTTGGGTTGAGAGCCCCAATTAATGACAAAATCTCTGTTTATTCGGTGAACACAGTAGAACGAAAATGAGCCGTTACGTTATCTTGGCTCCCCTATGAAATCACAATATTGCCTATCTCTCATCATTGAAGGTAAACATAAGAATTAAATTTCAAGCATTTCCCAATTTGCTTGAATGATTCCGTGAATAATATAAATGATATGGTCATTTGAAGAGTAAGTTTCCTTGTGATCATGTTCTAGAGTGCACTATCTTGAAGCAGAATGATCGTTGCCCTTCAGCGAAAACAACTTATTTTAACTTATGTACTTCGTTACGAGTTCACAAAACGCGCGATTTATGAAAGTGGTTTTCCGCTATCAATTCGTACCGTTCTAATCTCTACTTAGTACGTCATAACCCACCGAAAGACGAATGAATTTAATTCGAATGATCTTTCGAATGAAAATTCACCGTGTAAAGCGGCCTTTATGCCTTCTCATCTTGTCTGTATGAGCAGTTGGCAAGTTTTTCCTTTGCATGAATGTGGACGTATTTGTTAGCATGCAATTTTCAATTCTTTGCAACTTTCCAATTCCCAGGTCAGAACAGGGTTTGCCATTGTTGAGCGTCGAGCGAGAGGGCTTTCCTATCCCACCCCAAAGTTGATGGCTGCAGCGTTGCCAAGTCAAAAGGGGACTTTTAGCGCACATTGGACAAAATTCTTGAAAATCATCGTAGAAAGACGATCAAAAAAGGACCGTATTTCTGGTGTCATCAAGAAGACGATAAAGGCAATAAATTGTTGATAGCACGAGAGGAACTATAAAATCAAAATTGTACTACTTGTGGCCCACATGGGTGGGGGCCCTCCCGGTGTTTTGGGTCCATCCGTCGCGAGCTCGGACCCCGAGAAAGGGTCGGATTAGGCTCGGAGTCGAGGGTGAACCCTCATTAGGGCGACTGACCATCGGTAGTCCCCACGAGAGCGACATTAACCCATTTTCTTTTCAAACATTTCTTGACGTGTATTCAAATAAAGCCGTTAACTCTCTATTCGCATTCCGCTACCTATACAAGGGATGGTTTCTGTAAAATCCTGCTGTGCGATGCAGCCCATACCATGAATGGAAAGAGAAATGCTCCACCCAGGTAATTACTTTCATATCTTGGTTCTATGGTCAGGATCCATTAAGGTGGTCTGCCTTGTGCACCTCACGGGCTTACTTCGGGACACATTAGCGCATTAACGTTTTCTTGGAAAAACTTATTACCCTCCAACTGGCACACCCAAGAGTATATTGGTGCAAGTATCCCCCTACTGAAATACGTATGTGGAAGATGATAACCTCACCCTTATTGGAATAGCTCATTTTCTTTTCAAAATTTTCTTGGCGTGTATTCAAATTTAACCGTAAATGTTCTGTACGCATTCCTTTTCCTACTCCTGCAAGGATTTTCTTTCAAATGATGTTTCGGTGGAATTACATTTTTTCTTGGAATTATACAGCTAGGAATTTTTTTCTTGAAGTGCCTTTCGATGGTTCTTTAGAGCTTTCGTTAGTTTTGCATACGTTCTCGACGTGTTCAGAGTTACTTGGACGGGTGGAGCACTAGGCAAATTTGCTAGACGGGAAAATGCACTGGGAAAATGTCCAGGCTAATTACGGATCAATCGATCCTGGAAATACCCACCAGAAGTGATAATGAAGACGAGGATAGTGACTCTAGAAACAGTGTTTTGTAATTTTTCTTA